>NC_058138.1:17905931-18205931 GCF_011075055.1 Mangifera indica | reverse complement strand
TATTAAAATGTTAGAATATTATAATTTATTTCCTTTTATGGTAAGAATTAATCTTAAAAATCATATTTCTAATTTATAATCAAGTTAAAAATAATTAATTTTATTCCACCAAGCATATATTAAAAATATGATGGGATAAAAAAAAAAATCATACAAAGTAATGGGGAATGAGATACAACTAAAAAATATCTCATTAATTTCCAACTAGAAAATAACTTGTAATAATGATACGTATCGACTAAATTTCATGATTCACATAAGAGTCTGACAAAATCCAAAAATGTGTAACATGCCAACACATGAAATGTCAAGTTTGAAGGTAAGTCTAAAATTCTCGCGGATTTGAAAATCAAAGTAATTCCTTTTTCTTTTATAATAATAAAATAAGAATAAGGCAAGTACAAATGAGATATCCTCTTTTGGTGGGTCTGTTGTCGGCAAGACGTGTACGAGGTTTAAACCTAGGGAGACGTGGACGGTTAATATCCATTCATGGAAAGCCTTTTCCCGAATAAATTAATCCCAGTATCGGTCAAACTTTCTATTTTTATTATAAAAATGAAATCATTATTTTATTGGAATGATTTTTATTATTTTATTATTTATCACTCCTGCAACTAGCAAGCAATTATTATTGGTTTAGTTTGAGATGAAAAGATGGGAAATGAAATGATTCTACTCTTAATGAAATCTCAAAAGTACCCCTCGGCCCCTCCATGGGGCCATCTGCCCTGTAGAGGCCGGCTAAGGTGCGGTCAAAATCAGACTATCATTTTTTAAATCTGGATAAAAGAAACGACACCTGGCATTTCTTTGATTGGGAGATGGGCCACCCTAAATTTAAGATGGCTTTACATTTCATTTCATGCCTTTTCTATCCATTACTATATTTGGATTCGTTCTAATTTGTAATTTTATGCTCATACACGTATCAATCAAAGGCCCCCTCTTTTATTGTTGCAAGTACACCATTGTTTTCACGTTTACAATTGAATGGCTACAAATCTATTTTTATGAAAAATCTTCGCACCCTAGTCTAATCATTTTAAAAATATAATAAAATTACGTAATTTTATTTTAAATATATATAAATCGATATATATTTAATATATATTATTAATTAATTTTAAATTAAAAATAAAATAATAATTTATCTTATAATAATATATAAATATATACTTATTTATATATTTAAAATAAATATGTATAATATTATTTTTAAAAAGATTATTTATAATTTTACTTTTAAAATTAATTTTTTAAATTTCATAACTAAAATATTTTTCATATTTTATGAAAACAAAAAGAAAATCTAAATTGTTGTTTCAAAAAACTCTAATATTTTTTATATTTTATATTTTCCTTCTTAATTTTATCTTATTAACTTTTTAATACATATTTTAATAAATTTGAGGTATATATATTTTAATTAATAACACTAAAATAAAATAGAAATTTTTTTGGATATACTAGTTGATATCCGAGGCCCTTGAATGTATTTTTTATTAACCTTAAACCTTTTTTTTTTTTTTTAAATGTTATAACCCTAATTTATTGTCCCTCACCTAGTGAGATACAAACAATGAAACATTGAAAAATAAAAAAAAATATTAAGAGTAGTTTTTTATATTTTTTTCATTGGCAATCTAGAAGATTTAGTGGTCCATAAAAGATTACCTTGATGAATTGATTAGCAAATCCCAAGATTTTTTCCTCTATATATAATGGGCACACAAACGGCATTATTTTTGTGACAAGGAGGAAATTAGTTTAAATAATGTAAAAAGAAAACATTTTGAGGCAACTCAGAAATCACACCAAACTTGTAACATCATAATCACTATTAAATCACTTTTCTTGATAGAGACCTTGTCCCTAAAGTAAAAACTAATCACACACTTAAGTTTAAGGAAGCAACGGGGCACCCAATAATAATGATAGTTATTTCAGCTTGAAGGAAAATTTTATCTCTACGGTCTCAATTTTCTGAAAGAGATGAATTGTATATTAGGATGTGACAAGGCCAACACAAAATAATTCTCTCAAACAGTTAATTAAAATTATGGTTTCCAGTCGCTAATCACAACAAAGTAAGAATTAAATACTAAATTATTGTTAGTGGGCACTAGCCGCAGGACCCTATGTTACTAAAATGATAAAATATATGCAAAGGGGCAAGTATCATTTTTAAATATACTAAATAAGCATGAAATTTCGAGGAGATTAAGATGCTAAAATAATCTTTTAAAATAAGGGGGTTGCCAATTCATTTGCAGCTGAATCAGAACCTAATCTAGGTTAATTAATAGCGTAATTGAAACTGTGCTCAATAGCTTAAGAGGTTCAAAGAAATCTGACAAGGCCTGATAATTTTATAATTTGTATTGGCATTGTTTAATATTACATGGTGAGGATGCTGATGCAATGGATGATTCACATTTCAAGCAACATATGCAAACAGCTATGTATTTGTCTATATGTATTCATATTTATATATGCACATTCATATACAAAGTTATCCTATGTGTCTAAAAAAATCATATTATATGTAAAGGTTAATAAATAAAGTAACCTAACCTTAAAAATCAGTCCAAACTCTGGCCTTTTCTCCAGGAGTTCTCTTGTTTAAAAATCAGCACCAGAAGATTGTGGACTACTTTATATCATCTTTAGCAAAGAACAAGCAACATAGTTCACAGTTCTTTATGAGCAATATAAATTAAAAAGTCCCTCTCGGTTCCTACAAAACAATAGACAAAGAACAAATTGTTTTGAATCTTGGTGAAGTGCATGCTAAGCTATTCTTGTTGCGCATCATACTCAATCTAGAAAATGTAAACGAAGGTTCATGTAAAAGCAAGGGCATTGTAATAAAAATATGCAAAGATATCTTGAGCCTTTGATTTGGCTTGCAATCACATGCATTCTACTGAGTATTTTGTCACAAACTTCATGGCTTTATGCATTGCAAATCTTTTGAGTAAAGAGTAAACAAGTGGCCATGCTCTATGGTTTTGGTTGGCCTTCATAATAATGACATGAGCACCATGTTAAGCATGATTCATCTATGATGTCTAGAACAAATAATGACACTCTCAGCAGCCAATCAAGAAGGGCAATTCTATACCTCATTAATCATTTCAAAAGCTCTGGCTATAATTATTGCCACCAAACCTGGAAAGAATCCAACTTAGCAATTTGTATCTCTAGAAGCAGAACATAATTGCAGGATAAAAGTAAAATGCACCTAACAGAGGCTATTCAGATATCAATTTGAAAACCAACATTTTATGTCAAACATAGTAGCCCTGGTTTATTTCAAAACCATTAGCTACAACTTTCTGGCCCTCTGTGTTAGGAATAACTAATAATACCTAAATTCTGTCTACATCTAGCTATCAACTTTCCACTATTCTATCATTTGTTTATGCATATTTTTTCTACTTTCTTTATCCCCTGCCACATAATAAACCTAGTTTACAATAATGCAGTCTACTTTTCATTCCTTTGTCTGAGGTTTCAAAAAGTTGTCACTGCCTCTTTTTCTTTTTGTAAGTTAACAAGGATTGGCTGATTTTGATCTCACCTCCCAAAATAGAATAAAAAATAAAGGTTAGATGCGCAATTACATGTTTTCTTTAGAATCACCATCATCAATAAACATAAATAGTTTAATGAAACTGCGATGGAATATAGAAATTCTGCAACCTCAATAAAAATCTTGTTTTGCAGATGGTTTTCGAAGTACCAAGAGCTATTCTTCATTGTCCTTTATTAATCAGTTTGGTTATTACTTGCTGCCCATAACTTCACGCAACCTCCGTTGCTACTTTTGCCTCAACCCAAATCAGCACAACTTAAAAACCTACTTTCTGAGCCTAATAGCCAAGCCCACCTTAGGTTTACCATGGCCCAACATTCTGGTGGGATACAAGATAATACGATCTGTCTTTAAAAGTTCCATAATAAAATTTGTCAGTGTAGCCACTTGAAATGATGAGCCAAAGCAATTTGAAGTCCGGTTAAATTTCATCTACATTTCAAATTAATGATGGGCTAGGGGGATGCAAAACTAGCATGGCATGCTCAAATATCATTAGAACAAAAATGATACCCAACAAAATCTGAGAACTTCAGGACTCTGAATCATATTCTAGACAAGCAAACATGGAAACTTTATCATATCCATGGAGAAAAATGCAAAACCTAGAGAAACCGTAAAGGATTTCCTAACATCTGGTTGCCATGGAATTAAACTTTCAAAGATACTCTTTGTAGTAAAAAAACCAGCACATCAGGAGTAAAAAAACTTTTAGTTCAACCTTTTCTATCGACTAAAATATATCAATCTTTTGCCTCAATCAATGTTCATTTTCCTCTAAAGAAACTTTCATCTCCTACAAATTGACAGTAAGCTTGAAGATGCCAATCAATGTTCCAAATATTAAGAGTTCTCAGTGTCTTTCCTTTTTTCTTAGTATTCTCTAGTTTCCACTGATAACTAGTCAGAAAAAAACTTCTTGTTGACAACCTTTTCCTTATGGACTTTGTTTTTTTGATATGATGTTTTCCCCTACTGATTTATACATTTGAAATGTAGCATCCCACTGGCAATTTTGTTACATGAAAGAGATCCTGCTCCTTGCCAAAGAAAAGATAACAAACTTGGAGTGAAGGAAGATCCAGCAAAAGAAAGGGGTAAAATGATGCCTAGCATGACCAAGTTGAAACATCAACCCAACTCCTTTCACTCATGAAAAAATGCAATTACAGGCCAAGATGAATGATGCATTCAGTAAGTGCATATCTTGAGAGACTTTTCATCGTAGTATAAAGGTTAATATGGAACAGTTCAAAATGAGTCACCAATTTCATGGGTAGCCTCACATTTGCTTGCAAATTGAGTAATATATGAACTTTGTTCCCAATTGATCAATGCAATCCTCCTCCATCAGAATTAATAATGTCATCATGCCCTGCACATATTTACCATAGAAAGATGAAACTTCTAAATAGACCATTCTAAAGACTGTAAACACATTTTAAAGCAAGCTTGAATGGCAGATTTTAAGAGAACTTTCCCGATTTCGCAAAAAAGCAAAAAATCTACAAAGATTAATATGCTTGGACCACCATTATCTTGGCAAGTCCACTGGTGTTAGGTCATCAGTTCAGGAGTTTTCTTACATGGGAGATCATATAAGGAATTCTCCCTAAATGACAGACCCTATTAAATGTAACTGTTTTCCCTTTAAAACTATGCCATAGGTAGTCATCATTGTCCCCTTAGAACGTTCTAATGGTTCCCAAAAGCAATCTGAGAGACCTACCCTGACAATGGATTGAGTTTATATCTGGCCCCATTAGCTCCGTTCCATCATCATCGAGCAACGAAATTCCAGATGAAGTTATGTTAAAAGGAAAAGCAAGAGGTGGCGATATTGGAGATTTTGCCACCTTCATAAACCTTTGACCTGTAAGAGATGAAAAATTTTTAAATTCTAATGAGGATGTGATCTACAAATTCCTAAACTATAAAATTTTCATCATAGTTTGGAGATTATACCCACAGCTCATGCTTTTCTGGATAACAAAAACTGGATGAACATGATTTACTTGCTTTTGAAATTTAACTGTTGATGTTAAATTTGATTAAAAGTGAACAAGGCCAAAGGAAAGTTGGAGGAACATCCCCTACCCTCACTTCAATATTTTAAGTCTTGCCAAAAACTCCCGTAACTTCCGAGATAAATGTATTATGTTCAGCCAACAAAACATTTAGAAGAAACAAACACAGTCAACAAAACACCTTATTGCTACATGCAAGCAAAGCACAACCCAATATTTCTCAAGGAGCAAGGGGTTTGCAACATGGCAACATAGCTTATATGCAAGGACAATTGTTAGGCCAACCTGATTTGGCTTCAAGCACAAGACGGATGGTTACAGCATGAGCCCAATGAATACCCAAAGCAGCAACAAGATGAGAATCATGTTTAGGTGGGTCCTCTACAATTTTTCCTTTGCCCTGCCCTGTGAAATAAAAGTCTACATCGGTTTAATAAATCGTAGGAAACTTTCACAATATGATCATAACATCACACCTTGGAAAGAATATTGGCGGGATTCATCATGGCTTTGAGATCGCACTTGATTTGTGACCACGATAGGAATTCGTGAAAATTCAGCAAGTGACCTAGAGAAATTACAAGACAATATCACTTGAAATGAAAAGCTAATCAACTTGACAAAAAAGTTAAATATCACTAGCAATTAAAAGTAGATGAATCTCACTTAATGAAGGAAATATGCCAACCCAAAGGGTGCTGTCTTAGAGGTCCTGGCTCATGTTCCCTGAACAAGATGTAATGAATAATTTTTTAAATTATAATACAAAGTAGGGCCAGATATAATTAATTAAGGCTTAAATAATGGTCATTCTACGCTAAGAAGAAATATTTGTTGTAGTCTCAGTACCATGAAAAACTAGAAATCTTTGGCAATGTTCAAGATGAAATTGACATGGGCAAAAACTGTAGCATTTTGGTTCCTGGCGGCTAGCATGCTGAATATCATGCACTGGAGTTTGCTTTCAGGAGTTTACCAGTAATTATACATACATACACTAGTAGTAGAAAAAAATAAGTGAAACTTAGAAATACAAAGAAAGGTTGGAGAATCCACGGGCTAGATTGCAGAGTACAAGAAGGTCACCATCCTCATCAAATTATAAGGGAATAGGCAAATATATATTCTAAGGTTATATTATTATTGAATTTCTCTGTCAACATACAAGTTTAATAACACACTAAATACCGTCTGCATTTACATAGAATTCCATAATTCAGAATAACATTAGGATAGAGTCATATTTTAATTTTGAATTGCAAATCAGCATCTCGGAATAAAACTTTACATTTATACATATATTCTATTACAAGAACAAGAAAGTATAGAAAAACTTACCCTGAAACAAGAGCAGCCATACTATCAATCACTAGCAACTTCACCTGATTTTGGAGGAGTGAAACTTTAATTTGTTGCACACTGGTGAAAACAATCTTACAATTACTTTACAACTCCTTGGTCAAATGATACTATAATTTCATCCAATTAAAACACAGCATTTTTTTCTTTTAATCAGAACTTAAGTTCTGAACAAAATTCAGTGCAACTTAATGAAGTTGTTATGTTGGTTCTAACCTCTCTGTGAATTCAGAGAGTGATGTTGGCCGCAAGACAAGAATCCTCCCAGCCATCTATATACAGATAAAATTAACAAATAATTAGTCTTAAGTCAGGCAATGAATAAATTGAAATAAAAAAAAAAACTGTAAAAACATCCTGCAAACCTCCTGTGCCATTCCTTTTGTATGAAATATTTCTGGGTAACTTTTTGCTCCAATTTCTATCAACCTTAGGAAATTAAAACTCATTACAAAGATTCATAGGGAAACAATTCAATTTCGTTGTTGGTGTAAGGAGAGAATACTCAATATATACCTTCTTGAACTAAATTTCGACTCTACATCGATATATATTACATGGCCACCTAAGCCTCCATAATGTGCTGGCAGCGAAGCCAATAAGGAGAGCTTCAAGCAAAACTGCAATTTAATGAACCAACCAAAGATTCATAGTGAAAACTTTAATGTCATTATTGGTGTAAGGAGAGAGTACTCTTAAATGCATCTTTCACAAAGTAGGTAGAAGTGTTAGTTGGTGTATCGTATGATCATTGGTCATACTACCAATACTGGCAAGAAGATGTCAATCACAGTATACCCAAGCTCAAACCAATGATGAACTGTAATTCATCATCATATTAATCATCAACTTCATCACAAACACAATCTTCTCATTTATTGAATGAAAAACAAATAGAAATGAATTTTACACAAAAAATTATTGTACACCAATCTAACACTAATCTAGATACTTTTGTATGTCCACATTAAACATAACACTTGAAGGTGGATTTGAACCGAACTAGCTTGAACCCAATTGCCAACTCAATGTGATCAAGCTCAACTTAGGTGAGCTCGAGTTCGAGTCTAAAGGGTGTCATTTTGTTGAGTTCAATCTTGGGATTGGGGGATGTTTGCCTTGCCATTTGCCAGGCTCGCAAGCTTTAAAAAACTCGTTCAAATATGACAAATTGACGTCGTTTGACAAAAATATAAATCGAAACAATATCGTTTTGATTGATTTTGGTTTAGCTACAATATCAAGTCAAACTATAACTAAACTCAATTAGATATCGTAACTGAACTCGAACTCAGCTCCCTTTAAGCTAAGTCAAGATCAAGCTGGTTTGAGGAGAGCTCGTTGAGCTCAAGCCTAAGCTTGAACTCAACTATTTCAAGTTGCGTCAAATTCAAGCTTATCCCAGTTCGAGCTCGGTTTGACTCGAATCCACCCTTAATAGCACTTATAAGTTTTCCTTTTATCTGTCACATATATGTTGACAGAGATCAAATACCAACATAACTCATAACACATCTTTTCTAATCATCTAAAATATTTTATCTTTTTGCCTTCCTTTTGTCTTGAAATCAACTTAGAGTTGAACCAATTATGTCCTTATGAAGGGATTATATGGTTATCATTGGTCACAATCAAAAAGAGTGTTTAACCTCATATTTTCCTTAATTGATGAAAACTCTAAGTTCTCATGAAAGCATCAACTTCTAGTTAATAGCCCACCATGAATGAAGTACCTAGGTCACATGTGGCATGAAGTGATGTGAAATAGATGAGCAATGTGTTAGTAACTATATAATGAATATGTATGCCCAATGAAAGGTGTTCTTATACACAAATCTCTTTATGAGATGAACCCTAAAATGTAAAAACACATGTTGGATACTGCTGTAACCTGGATAAAGAAATTTTAGTTCAGGTAAAAGTTCTGGTTCTTATATGAATAAGATGCAATGTAAATAACATGATTTTTATAAGGCATTGATAATCTCACTTTCCTGGAATTATTCCATTATACAAACAATAGCCACGTACACAATCCAATTTGTGAGAATACTACATATATATACCAGTATCAAATTCCCTCAGCAAACAAATAGCAAATGAGAAACAAAAGAAAGATCTACAAATGAAGTAATTGAGTTGCTCATTACTTGTGTTTTGCCAATCCCAGATGGACCAACCAACTCTGTCAACACACCAAACGGTATTCCACCACACAAGGCCGCATCTAGTCCTTTCAGCTGTGTGGGAAGATGTCCCTGTGATTGCTCCTTTTGAACATGTTGCTCCATCAACAATAGTGCCTATGAATGCAACTATAACCAAAATTAAGGCTGCACCATACTTTATTAAAAAGAAAAAACTTAAAACACATTGCAATACTTGGCTACAGAAGTACTTTTTTGGTTGAACAAATTTTTTACATTTATATAACCTTTGGAAACATTTTAATGCCATAAAAACTTTTAAGGAGTTGAAAACATTATATCAATTTTGTAGTTTTTGGTTGCATTGCTTTTCGAAGATCTAAAGAAACTCTTTTATGAGTTTGAGAAAAAAAAAAATTGATATGTGCTTGCTTCAAAAAAGCAACGTTTAGATAAGAAAGTGTTTTAAATTTTTTTTTTTTTTTTTTTTTTGCAAATTACGTAGGTATTTTTTCAGACAAGGAAAGTAATTTCCGAAAGTACTTGCAAACACATCCATGATAGGTGATTCTACATAACATTTTAATAGACTGAAAAACACCTGAAAAGTTCCTTGTGTTTTCTAGAGAAACATTTAATAAGAATTTTGTTCATAATGTGCTTTTGCACAAAACATTTTTATACATCATTATCAAAGAACGGAAGTCCCTCATACTGAATACTATTGTTCTAAAATAAAAATCATTGAAAGATTTTGAACAGTTTGGCTAAATAAAAAAGTACAATAAAATTAAAATTAAAATTAAAAAGACGATTTAACTCCCACACAAAACCATATCAAAGAATCAAGGTCATGTATACTCACAGTCTGATATGGCGGAGAGACAATCTGACTTATGTGTTTTAATGCAGATCTTACTTCTTGTAATCCGACATCTAATAATTCCATTAACTCGAATTCAGTTAAAGATAAGGCATCCTGAAAAGAAAAAGAAAATTCACACAAAATTAATGTTATATTCATTGAAAAAAAAAATCATAATTTCGATGACAATTCAGCTGTCAAAGATGAAGATTGAAAGAAATGATTAGATATAAGTGTTTCTTTCTTTGAATCCAAACAAATAAAGTGTGCTGTGAAATAGTGAAGAGAAGAGAGTGGAAATGGTAGAACCTTGGCTGTAGTGATGTTACGAGCAGCGAAAATGTTAGCGATGGATCTTGGCAGTCCCATCTCGCTTATCAACTTGTTCGCCATTCAAATTTCAATTAAATTTATTTCCCTTTCCCGCCAAATTTTTTAGTTGTTTCCTACTGCAATTTAGGAGCTTCAGCTTCAAAATCAAGCCTTCAAACCCTGTTTGTTTCGTTGCTCCCAATTCCGAAAGGCATTTGAAAAAAGGCCAAAAGACTACTCCCCACCCTAAGTTGGAAGGAATCATTTTTTACTCATTAATTATCAAAATTTTAAATATTCATTTATCTATTAAATTTTATTATTATTATTAAAAATAAAATTATTATTTAAAATTTTTGTTTAAACTTATATTTTAAATTACTCTAAAGTTTTAAAATATTTTTTTTACCTTCTAATTTTATATTTTTCATATTTAAAAACTTATTCTCTCCCTTCCCTCTTCAGTCTTTTTTAACGAATTGGGACAAAGATAATGAGTATTCATCTCAAACAAAGATTCTTCATTTTTGTTGGAGATGAAGATACTTGAAATGAGAAGGGAAAGCAACAAACAAGGTGGGAGAGAGAGACCAATTGTTAGTGACGATGAATCGTCGCAAGAGAGAAGGAAAAAGAAAGATTAAGGTGTAATTGAAATTTTTTAAAATGTTGGGGGTAGGGCAATGATTAGGAAAAAAGATGAGGGTTTAAAGAAACTTAGGAAAAAAAAAAAAGATAGGTTTTAAATTTGAAAAATATGAAATTATGAGATAAAAATAAATATTGTAAAACTTTAGAGTAATCTTAAAATATGAATTTAAATAAAATTTTTAAATAATAATTTTATTTTTGATAATAATAATTAAATTTGATAGATGAATAAATATTTGGATTTTGTATAGGTAATGGATAAAAAGTATGCTTGCATCAAATTTTGGATGGAAAATAGCCATTCGACCTTGAAAAAATGACATCTTATATCGTTTTAATGAAACTTTGAAAATAAACACTTGTACGTTATTATTATTATTATTATTTTTTGTTAAGCAAAAAATTAGTAATGAAAAAGGAAAAACCATATACCCACCTAAGCTTGTCTTATCAACAGGCAAGACAACAAGAAAAAAAACAAAGATAAAATTCAAAACCACTACAACTTGAAATCACATCTCTTGAACTTCTATCAAAATCTCTTCAAAGGTGGAGCTCAAGAGAGGCAAAAAGAAAATAAGACTAGAAGAGTAAGGAAACATCAAGTTTGTCCAAAAACAACAGACTATACAGAATTTTATATATAAGCCAATGAAACACTTTGTCACTAAACCATGGCTCAAAATAATGCAAACTAATATTTTTTATGCCAAAGAACCTTGGAGCAGCAACCTGGAAGCTTTGGAGACAAGGCAGCAGAGGAGACTGCTGGAAAATTTGCCGCAAAAAAAACAGCAGAGGAGAGTTGTGATACACGATGGAAACCGACTTTTTTCCAGCAAGCAGAGATTGGAGCAAGCCCAACCGCCCAAAAGACCATTTTCCACCCACGTTTGCTTGAAAGCCAAATTTTTATCCGCATTAAATGAAATGACATGACATGACAGAAAAATCAGTTTATATATATTTTTGGCCAAAGAACTATGTCCCACCCAAAATATGCTCAACTTTTTAGTTTTTACAGTTAACTTTGAAAATTTTATTTACCTACCCATAGATCATTAAAATTAATTGAGTCTATTATTCATATCATTTTTTCCCTAACCCAAGTTTTCAAAAACTGTGTTTTCCCCCCTAGGGTTTCCAAACTTTCAAATCCATTTTTGCACTTACTCTTTCTCTCTGGTGTCTCTTCCTTCTGATCGTGCATCTTCCAACACCATGTGGCATATTTGTTAGGGTTAGATTCAAACTGAGCCAAACTAGAGCTCGACTCGATTTGTATATGATAGAACTTGAGTTTAAACTCGTCGCACTCATAGAAGCTAAACTCAAATTCAATTCGGTTCATTTCCAGCTCAAATTTTTAACTATTTTGTTATTAAAACGATGTCGTTTTAATACATATTAATCGAAACGATGTCATTTTATATTAAAATTTTTTAATTAGTAAATTTGGCGAGTAGTTCGAGCTTGAGCGAGCTTGTATAGGGCTGACTTGTTTTCAGGTTTGTTTAAGCTGAGCTCGAGCTTGAGCTTAAACGGGCTCGATTTGAATTTAACATTAGTTGTCGTTGATGAAGACGAGACGTCTTTGTCTCGACAAAGACACCTCATCTTCGTCAACGTCAAAATATGCACAATCGAAAAGAGGATGCACCAGAGAGAAAGAGTAGATGCTTGGAGATCGCTAATCATCGTTAAAAAAATTGGATCTAAAAGTTTGAAAACTTTAGGGGGAAAAATAATTTTTTAAAATTTAGGTTGGAGAAACATTATTAGTTTTTAGGGTTTAGGAAGATAAATAATATCAAATTTAAGTTTATTTTTAATATTTCAAATAAAATAATAATTTGATTTTTGAAATCGTTAAATTTAACTATTTATGGGTGAATAAATGAAAATTTTAAAATTAATAAAATAAAACTTGAGAAATGATCATATTTTGAGTCAGAAATAGTCCTCTGGCCTACATTTTTTTATCCTTCCTTTAGAAAGTTTGGTGATTTATCATTTTCATCAATTTTTTAATTTTTTTACTGTTACTCCAGTATCACAATTAGCAGTGATTGCGAAGCTCTACCGACACTCCGACAGTCTCAAATCCGGAAACGAGGAACAATTTAGAATAAGCCTATAAAAAAAAGGTTGCACAATAACATGTCCACCATTTGCTATATCAACCAATGGAAGGACAAAAATCAATTAAGTAATCACGACCATTCTTTCTCTAATAAATCTCCTCTTTAAGTGATAAAAGCGCACACAAGGAAATCTAACAGCAAATTCTAGGCATTAAGTAATTGATTGCTTGGACGGTAAAATCTGTCAAATGACAGTTTAAGCCTAAACAATTATCTCAATTTTGATCCCAGGCTGGTCTAAACAGTGAAAAAAATGTATCCTTTGTAAAAAGTTAAGTTTCGAATAACATAATCTCTTATATATAAAAGGTCAGAGTATGAATAACTTAAAGTTGATTAACAATATATCATGATAATTATGAATCCAATCACTATACTTCAAAGTTTATCTGGATTGGACAAGATTCTCTAGTTATAAAAAAACTGTCTCAATGTTGTGTCTCAGGACTGATCAACCATCAAATTCCAGAAACAAGTAAAGGAGAAAAAGCTAACCAATTTGCAACCTTGCAAGGATATCTAAAAAGTGTAATCAGGATATCAACAAGAGATATCTTGCCACTTATCCAGGCAAGCTTAGTTGGAAGAGGGACCTCTTCCGGGATTTTAGCTTGAATGGAACCCACGACAATCGGAATCCAATCCAGATGCCAATCGAAGTAACCATAAAGGTGTTCAAATCAGAATTTTATCTTTTCTCAAATAGAATTCAATCGTTTTCAGTTCTGTTTTTCCATCTGAACCATATTACAATGAATACCCAATTCTAGGTCAAATTGTTTGAGTAAATGTAACTTAATAATAATCCATAGCCTTCTCCGGTTACTGATATATCTTCACCTTCTAGCTCCAAGTTCGATCTAATCAAAATCCTTAAAAATAGTCATAAAATTCTCACACGCATTATGGTTGACCCGGCAGGGCTAAACTATCTAAACTATGCTCCAGGTATGCCTGGGAGAATTAGAACTAAACATCGAAGAAAACCGATTATGACCAAAGTTGCCTTGCTTCTTGTCCAATACAGTTTCCTGGCAAAATGCAAAACCTTTTTGTTTGTTGTCGCAGTCTATCCAACGCAAGAAAGATAAATTCCACATTTATTCTTTGCATAAAAGGTGATCCCACGATCCTTGCAAATGATTCATCCCTATTTTTTCTGATGTTAAAAGTGAATTAATGTAATTTCCTTGTAGTTTCCCTCAGCCTACACTGAGCAAAGAAGTCAATAAATGAGAGTTATGATTTCGACGTTATTAGTCAATCAATCAAGTTAGCTTGATCAATAAAGAGCTAATCTTCCTATTAATCCCAAAATGGTTAAAGGGTGGAAGTTAATTTATAATTTGAACTCTATCTTCATAATTTTGTCAATGCTGGGTACAGTCTCAAATTGACGGCTCTTTTTAATTATAAATTCTGTGTCAATATTTATGGAAAAAACGTGTAAAACTTGGAATTAGCTGCCATCAAAATGAAACACCCATAATTAGCAAGATATAAACTCAAAAAGCAAAGATGAAAATAAGTGTAATAAAAGATTAGTTAGAACGACGCTTTTCAACTTATAAGTAGATTAATTCCAATATGTTTTTATTTTGTACGAGAAAAATATTATATTAAATAATATTATATAAATAAATAAATTGTATAAATTTATTTTTATTATCTAAATAATAATATCTGATTAAATAATTTTATAATAAAATAACAATTATATCATTTAACCATAAATTACCATTTTTATTTTGTTTGCATAGTTGTCATTTCATATTATATGTCACAAAACAAGCTATTTGGCTCCATGTCATCAATATTTTACAATTCTTTTTGTAACAAATTTAAAAATTGAAAACTTGAATAATTTCTCACCAAGTAATATTTTGTCTTTCTCCCTCAAGAAAATATACCCACCAATCCCACCACTTTGTCTACTGTTATGGGACACCCATAAAACAACTAAAGTCAAATAAAGTGCTTTTTTTTTATCTTATAAAAATTCCAAAACGCCATCTCTCTTTCCCTCACTCATTACAAAAGTTCATAAAAATGTTATCTCTTTTCCCTCTCCCTCTCCCCTTTCCATTTCTCTCTGCATAATTTGTTTTAAATTTTGGTTTTTCTGCTGTTCTTTCTCTTCTCTCCTTCAATACAGAGCACCCATCTGAGATCCTTGCTTCTCTATTAAGAGTTCTTGTATGTATATAACCGATTAATTTTCCATGACTATGCTATTTCTTTGTCTTTTGCTCTGTGGTTTATGATAAAATCATTAGAACTTTAGTATTTTTCATTTGTATTTTGTTTTTTCTTCTGTTTTAACTCTCTTTTCTTGCAGATCGTAAAGTTCTACAACGATGTCAACGCCTTCTCCTCCTCCAACTCCCCAGAAGATCAAAGGGGAAACACGTGTTCCACCCAGGAGAGGAAAAATTAAAGCTCAGATTTTTGAGAGCTTGTACAAGACTGTTGTGTCCGCCGCCTCGAAGGCATTCGGCGGAAACAGAAGAGACAGCAACGACTCTGCAACTCCACCTTTGAGTACCTATAACTCCGATGGAAACGCCGACCTTCCCTAAGTAGTTTCAAATGGGGTGATGACCAATTTCAACTATTTTCTCCGTAATCACTCAATTCCTGGAATTGAGCTCGTTTCATTGCCATATACATTCTCTGCTCCATGGTACTTATTATAACCGGATAAGGTATTCAATAGGAAAAAAAAAAAAAAAAGGTCTGTGAATTCTGACGTTTTTTATTCAGATCACAGCTTCTGTTATGTAAATATATTAAGATGGGTTGTGATAGAAATTGGGGTTCCCTGCATAAGTCAGGCTTTTAATGATTTAAGCAGGAGTTTACACTTTTTTTTTTTTAAAGTAACTGTGTTGTTTAATTTCTCAGTTCTTCTTTAGAGAAAGATCTCCTTGACTGTTGTTTCTGCAAGTTTTAGTGCGTAGAGGATAGTTAAGAGGAAGGTCTATGGTTGTATCATGTGAAGGTGTCTTGGCTATTTATATATTTTTCAGATATTCTTGTATAATAGCTATGTAAAATTAGTGAAATGGCAATGAATTTTATGTTTGCCTTTTAATTTCTCTGTGTTGTTGAGGTTGATGCGAGTTCATGATTCTCTTTTTTAATTTCTGGGCAAATTGTTTATTCATTATGGGACAATTTCTTGGCCAGATTCAGCTACTAATTTTATCAATGTAGTTGGATTGACAGTGACTACAATGCGTCCCAGTTTGCCGTAGATAGACTTGTGCTGACTTACAACAGTGTGTGATTATGATATAGGTGAACTTTTCCTTTTCCCAGATTCAGACAACTACAAATAGGTGAAATCCCCGATCCAAGAGTTTCAAAAGTTTGATTATGATATAGCATCATTGAATCTCAACGCTAAACCACCTCAAACATTACTCGTTTTGGTGTCGCTTATTGTTGGTTGTGGTATCATATTTTGGATGCTTACAGAGCTGGGCTTCATATTTTTAAATCACTTTCCTATCATATCTTTCGTGAATAAGATTAGGTATTTGGAAGTAGGAGCTCTTTCTAGTATAATGCATAGTTATTAAAGGTGAAAAGCCTCTAAAAAGGATAAAGGGTTTATTATGTAAGCAAAAAAAACCAAAGCGAAAGTATTATTTTTGGACTAAAAGCAATTAAAAAATAAAATTAATAGAAATTAACCACCCAAATACCAAAACATAATATTATAAATGAAGTCTCAAAAATATAAATAGATATTTATAATAAAACATAAAAACATATTAAAATTGATCAATATATATAAACTTTTATCAAATATGTATTTTAATTGAAATTCAAACCCCCATCTTTATTATCGAATATTATATATAAAAATTCAATGGTGATAATGTATAAGTTGTAAATAAAAGAATTTAAAAAAAACTGAAATTTTAAATCTATATTTATATTATTAAGTGTGTTTTTAAAATACTTTTTTCTACTTCTTTGGTATTTCTTTTAAAACACAATAAAAACACATTTAAACTGTGTTTATAGACTTTTATTTGTTTTGTATATCTAAAAATGGTGGATTTATAAGATATTAATTAAAATAGATATAAAAGTTTTTATCCAAACTTTTTTAGACAAAGTTTGAGAGATCTTACTTTTTTAAATAAATTTAATTTAATTTTCAATAATACATTTATCTGTTAATTACGTCAAATTCGATATAGTTTTTTTATGACAATATTTCCTTCTAAAACATACTCTATATTTAATAAGTTATAATATAAAGATTCAAAATCTTCTTCAGAAACAAATCAATTTTTGATGTAATACAAATCGAAATGAAAAGATGAATATAAGTGCATAGCATGAGTGCAAACGCGAGCAAGTATGTGTAAGTGTATACGAGTGTGCGATATATTATATTTTATATATATAAATATAGGAGTGTGGGGAAGTGCGTACACCAATGCGCACTCATATTATATACATATATATATTTGCACTACACATGTATTCTTTGTGCACTCATACTCTTCGCGCTTTTGGATTGACATCCATTATTTGCATTTATGTTCGTCTTTTTGTTTTGATCTATATTACATCAAAAATTAATTTATTTTTGAATCTTTGGATCATAACTTATTAAACATATAATATACTCCAAAAAAAAATTATCAAAAAATTATATTAAATCTAACATAATTAATAGAAAGAAATATTATTAAAAATAAAATAAAATTTATTTAAAAAAATAAAACCATTCAAAATTTATTTAAAATGGCCTAGATAAAAACTTTCATGTCTATTTTATTTAAAACGAGTTGCTAACAACTATGGTAATGTTATTTATTCCAACAAAAGAAGAATGAAAAGGCAGTTCTTTTTTTTTTTTTGTCAAGCTGTTCCTTGTCAATTGGTGATTGATGTGACAAATAGGTATAATTTGTTACTGGGGAATATCATATTCAGGCAATTAAGTTTAGTATATTTTATTTTAATGATAATGTTTTTTTAATTGACTAATTTGTCAAATACCAGGATTACACCTAATTGATGAGTCTCTAGAACGACGTTAAATATTAAAGAACAAATGATGATGATTGGAAAGCATAATTCTATGTTTTTCTATTTGGAATAATGACAATATAGACCCTGAGATTTGGTTTAAGTACTTTAATTTTGTAAATGCTTTTATTATTCAGTGATGATGTATTCCAATATGACAAGGGCATGCGAGTATGAATCCGGGTTTAAAATAATCGTTTTAAACGGGTAATAAAAATATGGATCCAGGATATTCAGTCAACGGGTGCCCGTAAGCTTTAGACCCAATTAGCTTCAAGTACCTGCCGACCATGAGCTGCATGGCCCAATGGGGGCCGAATACTTAATGCAGGACGTTCAAATTATCATTTGGGTTTCGATTCAAATCAAATTGATTTAGGTTTAAAATCTAGTTTAACTTATATTCAATTCAGTTTAAATTTAAATTAAGATTAAATTAAAAAAATTAATTCTTTTTTAAATTAAATCAAATTCAAACAAACAAAATTTTGATTCAATCTAACTCTCAAGTTAAGTGAATAATTCGATTTAATTTAAATTTGATTAATAACTCAATTTAAATCATACTAATTAATTATTAAAATAATTTTATTTTATCTATTATTAAATAAAATAATATTATTTGATCAATAAATCATGAGTTTAATTATAAATTCAAAAAATAAATTTAAATTAAACTCTAACCGAATTTAAATTAAATTATTTTCATTTGAATCAAATTCAAATTATCTTTAACTTTAACTTAATAAATTCAAATTAAATCCAAACCAAACTTTTTTATTTTTTTAAAACTAAACTTTAACGCAAAGACAATATCGCAAAAGTCGAATGGTATAACCTACCGTCATTACCAATAAGTAAACAAATAATATTACGAGTTTAATTTGCAAGTAATAATCAGAGGGAGATTTAAGAACTTAAAAAGTCATAACATGTGGAAGTCGGCATTTTTTTCAACACCACGAGATTGAATAACTTGTAATTAAAACTAACTCTCATAAGACTGGGTATAATCTGAGCATATGCTTTTATATATAAATAATAATGTATTGATTGAGTATTATTTTATTTTTAATTTTTAATTATTTAATAACATGATAATATATATTATTTGTATATAAAATTATATATATAATACTATTCGAACTAACTTTCCTAAATTGCTCTAACTTGTACATGTGGGTCACAATCAAAGGTTAAGACAATCCCACGATTTACAATCATCTAACAATATAATCAGAAAACAATTATTTTTTTTTCAGTAATGATAAAATAAATTCACATATTTAAAATTTTTAATTTTTTTTTTATGACTTCCCAATAAACAAACAAAAGGTATCGTATCAATGGTTTTTTTTTTTTTTTTTATACCCTTCCATTCAAAAGTACTTCACTCCACCTTCTAATCAAAACAATTTCACCCAAGCTCCTAAACCAAACTTCTTCAATATCATAATTTCCTAAAAACGAAACTTACCCATTCTTTAACAAACTCACACAAAATCCCAATAAGAAATAACTAAATTAACAATTTTATTAAAAAGGAAAAAACTAAAAACAAAACAATACCGAAAGCCAAAATAAAAACATATTAATTGAAGAAAGAGGTTAAAACAGGTCAAAGCTGTAAGCAATAATACAAATTAAAAAAATTAAATTTAAATTAGAAACTGAAGGAAAGATAGGTAAAAAGGGATATTGAAAGTAACAACTGAAAGAAATTTAAAAAAAGAATAAAATAAATCTTAAAGTTTGTTTGGTTTAGATAATTTTTATTACAAAAAATAAAAATTATTATAAAAATAAATTAATTAAAAGATTTGTAAGTATAATTTATTATTATATTAGATAAAAATGATAAATATAAATAATTATTAGAATTGATTATATATAATAAAATAATACTAAAATTTTATTTTATTTAAATATATAAAAAATTGGGTATAATTATTAAAAAATAATTTTAATGTTTTTTGTTATATTAATTTAAAATAAGAGTTTTTTTATCCTAAAAATTAATAAGTATATAATTGTAACAAAATCAAAATTTATATTGATAATTTTATAATAAGATTGAAGTGATAATCAAATTACTTATATATCCATTATAGTAATATCATCAATAATAAAATATTATTAAAATTTTTTATTAATTAATAAATTAAATAAGATAATAATAGAATAATTTTTAATTATTTTGAAACAAAAAGGTCTTTATTTATCCAAACATGTTATCTAACAAATTATCATGGTTTTGTTCTTCATCAAAATGGTATAGTTTTATATTTTTAATAAAACCATGTTGTTTTATTTAAAAAAAAAAAAAAAAGGATTTCGTGATTTGGTTTGGCTTTCTTAACCAAATGATAAATCATTTTATTTTTTTAATCCAAATTAAACGGCTGTTTAACCCGATCCAAACTAAATTTAATCTGAATATTTGGTTTGATCCTTTTTTTTTTGACACCACTGGTTGAAGAAAAGATAGGTGAATGGGCCAACCAGCGGCCTGGTTTGGGAGTCCCGTCAAGCCAGGTGTCCCTAATCTTCGATTTAGTAGACCCGAGGCCACACTAAGCAGTATCAAGTAAATCTCACTTGATTCATCACTTGCCTCTGCCGATATGCTTGCTCACCAAGTTACTTCCTCTCAATAAATAAGCAAGCTTCTAGTTTACGCCTCACTTCAGTCTCGCCTCTCCCTATTGTTTGTATTTTCCTCTTTATCTTAAATTTCAATTTTTTGGCTCTCTGTTTTCATCTCAGAGCATACGAACTACTTGAAGAAGATGGAACACGGAGCCTTTCAAAGGAAGCCCCAGGGCCGGTTTCCGCCGAAAAGAGGTCGAATTCTCATCGGCATATTGAAGGATCTGTTAGGAATTAAAGGTGAAAGAAGAGGTGCCGGTGAGCTCAACTCGAGCTCATCCACTCCAGCTGCAATTCCTATTAGTGGCTACAACTCGGATGCTCCGTCTGAGTCTTGAAATGATCAGTGATCATGCTTTTAAGGTCTAATCATGGTTGATCTGGTTGATTTTGTTTTGGTACTTTTGTATGTATAATTTAATACATTTTTCTTCATTTTTGGATTTGTCGATTGAATTAAAGAGAAGGAAGGGGGTTGAGGATGGGATTTTGTGGAATTGGAACCCATGTTTAGACCTGTAAATTATTATTGAACCCTAATTTCGATGTAAAATTGTTGTGAAAATCGTATTGTTTATAGAAAATTTTGAATTTTTTTATATGTGGTAGTGACATTTGTTGGAGATGATCGTGAAATTGTTTGATTTTCTGTTGTTCATAGATTGCCGGAGATTTACAAACTGATGTAATTTACAAATCTGAGGTGATGAACAAACTGATCTTCTTTTATATTTTCTCTATTGATCTTCTTTTTCTTTTCCATTTGTCAAAAAGAAAAGTGCAAAAAGCGTATATAACTAAAGGAATATGCATGATGATTCTTGAAACGATTTTAGTTTGGCAGACCATCGAATTTGGCGACCACTGTTGTCCATTGCTAAGTTCTTTTTGACTTTTCCGCAGTTCCGCTTATAATAAGTTTGAAGCCTATTATATAATTTAATATATTATAATACGAGAAATGTTATGCCTGTAAATTTTTTAAGTATATAAAATATATAAATATATGTAAATGATATATTATTATATAATTTAATGTTATTTTATATTTAATTTTAATTTGTTTAGTTATATAATGACATAAATTTATATATTTAAATATATGTATATAAAGCTTTATTAATATAATATTTGATATATTATAAACAATTTATGATTAATTCATTTATTTCAAATTAATATATGTTTTTTCATGTCATTTTGTTAAAATAAGTAGCGTGCGTTTCAAATTAGTAAATAATTATATTATAATTATAATTAATTAAACACTGATTAAATCCAACAAATTTAAATTTTATTTTTTATTTTTTATTTTTTTTTGGAGAAAATGAAGATCAATATCCTTTTAAAAGAAGTTGAATTCATCTTAACATATTAAATGATTCGTTTAGGAATGAGAAGTAAGAGGAGAAACATCATGTAAATCGAGTTTGAATTTGAGTTCACCAACTCTTGCTTTAATTCTTAATAGTGGCATCACACTTATAATTTAGGATTAGCTGATCAAGTTGAATTTGTTTTGGTTCTTATGGGTATAATTTTCGGTTTATTCTTAATTTGTCATTAATGAAAGAGAAAGAAAAGGCTTGAGGATGGGCTTTTGTAAAATTGGAGTATTAAAGGATCTTATAGTAATAAGTGTTTTTATTTTCTTTAATTTAATGAGGGAAGACTTGGCGGAGATAGCTGTGGAATTAGTTGATTTTATAATTCTTAAGTTACAAAACACTTGCAAACTGAGATGAAAATGAAAGATTTGTTTGATTTTTAGTTTGTATTGAGTTTATTTTTACCTTGGTCCTGGATACGTTTGTTTAACTGCACAATTATTAGTTCATTGTGAACTATTAAATTACTACATGTTTTTTTTTTTATATTTTCACACGTGGCAAAAGACTTAGTCAAGGTGGCGGCTGGTAAAGCTTTGTAATGCTCTTAACAAAGGTATTATTATTTTAACCATTATGATTTATATCCATTTTAACATTAAAGTAATCTTCTAAAACTCAAGATACTTCTCTTCTCACACTATTATTTTAACCATCATGCTCTTAACTAATGTAATTACTCATATAACCTCGGTTTCTTGCCCCATAAATTACAAAGGCCAAGACACGATAGTTTTATAAACTCAAACACTCATTAACATAAAAGTGAATGTACCATTTGAGTAATAAGTTAAATTACTGTAAAAATGACATTTTTACTAATGTTTTTAATCACTTTTGTCTTGCACAAAATCACTCTTCTAGTCCAATGTATTTCTTATTGGGTGCAATTTTCAATATCAATAATTTGGTGTTAAATAAAAGGCATAGTAAAGTTCTTCTTTCACAACAAAAACAATCTTTTCATATTAGTTTTATACTAAACTTTTTTTTCTTTTTTCAATTGTCCTTGGAAGAAGACTATAAGTGTTTAAGTGATTGAGAAACCAATTCCAATCATAATGCCACTCTTTCAAGACCAAGACCACTCAATTTTGTTGTTGGAAATCAACTTACTCTAGTGATTGGAGCACACCTGATTGCACTTGATGAATAGATGTAACTAAAGGATGCAATTAAAGATTTACCGAAGTTATCATCACTTTGATCCATCATCTGAATTATGTTGCCTTAATAACAATAAAAATATGTTTTATAGATAAGATGATCGAGAATAATTTAGTGAATAATCATTATAAAGGTTTAGATAAATTCTTGATAAATTGACTGTTTAAGAGGATGAGCTAAAAATTTGAGTGGGAGAATCTCTATTCTTCCTCATGGTGACATATGCACCATTATCAAATGAATTTGAGACACTATTAATTGTTACATTTAATGAAATTAGTGATCCACAAAATCACTTAGATGCCTTCAACAATCTTATGGAGCTTTATCAAGTTTCTAAGTTAGCTTGATATCGTTGTCCAACAGTTACACTTGTTGGAGAAGCCAAAAAAATGGTTTAAGAGCTACCCGTTGGCTATATCACTTCATAGAAGTAATTATTTGTATAACTCCTACAATAATTCCAAATGACCAGACAATTCTTTATACTAATAAGTCATATGAGGAATGTGCAGTATCAGAAAGTCAAGTCCTACTTGGAGTGTTTCAAAAACAAACTCTAAAATGGCTTACGATTTCAAAGACTAATTCTTAGCATTAATCTCAGAGGAGTCCACCACACAGAATTTTGGAAGGAACTATAGGATGAGAAGTCCACATCTTTGGTTCATTTCTTCAAATGTTTGAAAGAAGCCTACAAATTAAAAGCGCGTGGTTGCATCGAAGAATGATGGTTCAAAAGCCTCTATCAAAGCCCTTTCGAAAGTAAAAAAATAAATCATCAACAAAAAGAAAATATAATAAAAATAAGCAAAAAACTTTTAAGAAACAACGAAGAGAAGAATCTCAAACAAATCTTTTTTATTATAATGAGTAAATCTTTTAGTCATTTTTATTTCCTATATCTATGTCACTATGTGATATCTTAATACTATTAAGCCAAATGACTATTTTTCAAATGAAATGACAATTCTCACCTTACAAGTTTTAAAAATTTATTCTCCACTCAGAATATTAAATTTGTTAACAAAATCGGTTATAAACTTTATAAAATTGTTTAATAAACAAAAAAACATTAAACTAAATATACTTGATTAAATATATTTTGTACTCCTAATTTATGTTACATTTCAATTAAAAATTATAAAAAAATTTAAATTTTAAAAATTAATAATTGACTTTGACATAGGGGTGATAAAATAGATTTTTTAAGCTTAAAAAGGTGGAACAGTTTTATCAAACCTAGGGTGGGAATGGTAACTCAGCCATTTTATTAATTATTATTTTAGGATAAAACCAGTCCAAATAAGAAATTCCTTAGAGAAGCCGCGTGACCTTACTCGGACACGTAATTACCCACCCACCGGCCACTTCATTAAGTTGAATAAAAGTAAAAACGCCGTTGATTTCATTTCTTCGTTCAAATTTCAAAACCCAAAAATAAACCCAAACGGCCCCTTCTCTTCCCCTCTCTACTTTTTTCATCTCTGTTAAAAAGCAAAGACTTGACCTAAAACATTCCACCTTTCATTTTGAGCTTTCCTTTATTATTCTCTACTCGACGAAATGGAGAATGATTTTACGGTTAAAGGAATCTCAATGTGTGGAGGCAGATACGTACAGTACAATATTCTAGGAAACCTTTTCCAAGTCTCTTCTAAGTACGTTCCTCCAATTCATCCCGTCGGTCGCGGCGCATATGGCATCGTTTGGTATATTTTTTTTGCCTTTTCGATTTTCTGTTTCTGTTTTTAACTTTTCCAGTTAAACAATCTGTTTTAGTTTTTAAGCTGCTGGAGCTTGTAAAAATAGATTTATTTTGAAGAGCTTCAAATTTTATATTTTAGTGTATTTGACTATTTGAACATTGGACGGATATATTTGGCTTTTCTAAGCTGAGGATTTTTTTTGTTAATTTAAGATTGCGTTTTTAGTGACGATGTTCTGTCGGTTCTTTCTATTAAATCATCTACTAAATTTTGTTCAAAATTGAATTTAATTTTGAGGTGCTAACATAATTGATGTGTTAAACCATATTCTGTGATGCAGTAGGGCAACAAATTCTGAGACAAAAGAATCGGTTGCCATAAAAAAAATTACGAATGCATTTGATAACAGAATTGATGCTAAGAGAACTCTCCGCGAGATCAAACTCCTCTGCCACATGGATCATGACAATGTATATACTTAACTAAACTTTGACTTTTTTGATGTGTTTATAGTGTTGATGATATTTTTGTGAATTGATTGTGTACTATTTGCAAAACAGATTATTTGTTTTTCTTGTGCTATGTACTGGAGATATTAAGGCCATTGTATTTTACAGATTATCAAGATTAAGGACATAATTCCGCCAATGGATAAGGGAAAGTTCAATGATGTTTACATTGTTTATGAACTGATGGATACTGATCTACATCAGATAATTCGCTCTGGCCAGTCTTTAACAGATGATCACTGTCAGGTACATTAGTTGGACTTGTTTCCTACTCAGAAACTAGTGGTTTATCTAATTAAATGAACTCTTTGCATCTCGCATATTTTCTGCATAGAGAGAAAGATTAATCCAGATGATGGGTTTGTAAGATTGCTTCAGACAGGAAATTATAAGCTTGCTTGCTATGTTTTTGTGAATTAACGTACTCAGCCGGTTTTTCTGAGTAGTTCCATTTCAAATGAAAAAGCTTTTAATGATTTTACAGACTGAATGGATGTTTGATTCACAAGATTCTAACACCATTTAAAGGAAACAAAGTTTTATCTTTCAATAACATGCCAAATAATTATTTTTTGTGAATGATCTATTCAGGCTGAGAAGAAGTAAGGTTTGCTGTAGAGATGATTAAAAACACTTGATGCTTTCATCTTTTTCATTTTCATGGAATATATAAGCAAACCTTAGGATGACCCAACCTACTTCTTGAACCCTGTTGCTCTTTTCATTGAGAATACTTTGTACTTTTTACTTGTTCTTGTGACTGTTCCATGAGTTATGTTTTTCCTATTTTACTACAATATTTTATCAAGCATTTGTTCTTCTGAAATACACTGTTCGCTGTCAAAACCATGTACATATGAGGCTTTCTCTTTTGACATGTCAGTAAGATGTTTTGCACCATATATAGAATCTGGTTGAGTTTAAAGTTAGCGTCTTCATTTTATTATTAAAAAAAAAAATGTATAACAAGATATTGTTCCTGCTGTAAAGCAATCATTTAGACATAAAAACAGATTTAACTATTTTCCTCTGAAAGTAAATTAACGGATGCCAATGCTGATACTATTTTCTTTGGCTGGGGAGGTTAAGTTTTTCTGAACAGTGATATATGAAAAGTGTGCATCATAGTGTTTCAACACTGCTTACGTGGAGTTGGAAACAAAATTTTCACTGGTTGAATTGCTCAGCCAGCTATACTAGGTGGATTAATACTTTTATGTTAGAAATAGAAGCCACATTTAGCCCTAAAAAGAACATGATAGTTCACCCTTTCTTATCCTTTATAATTGAGAGAAAATTTTGTCTATTTCATTATTGTGAAATGCCATTTTGTGAGTATTCCATTGCCAAAATAATGTCTATTTAATTCATTGTCCAACTCAAAATTAAATGGAACAGCTTTTTATGAGCTTTAAGATGCTTGAAATCAGATATATGTTTAACAAATTAGCTTGAGTCTAGCAACAAATGGCAACAACTAAAAATAGCTTGTTTAATGCCCTTGGCAGTATTTTCTGTACCAACTGTTGCGGGGACTGAAGTACATACACTCTGCAAATGTATTGCATCGGGATTTAAAGCCGAGCAACCTGCTTCTTGATGCAAATTGCGATCTCAAAATTTGTGACTTTGGGCTTGCAAGAACCACTTCAGAGACAGATTTCATGACAGAGTACGTAGTCACCCGATGGTATCGAGCCCCTGAATTGCTGCTGAACTGTTCTGAGTATACTGCAGCTATTGATATTTGGTCTGTTGGTTGCATTCTCATGGAGATTATAAGGAGGGAGCCTCTCTTTCCTGGTAAAGACTATGTTCAGCAGTTGACACTTATAACTGAGGTATCCATCCTTTCTTGTTATCTAGTTACTAACTTTTAAGACTATGAGTAGCATAATTGTCGTAGAGATGTAGTATAGGTGTTTCAACAAGTGACTGCTGGACTAGTTGCATATCTAAGTCGGTAAGGTATTATTTCTGATGTTAATGACAACAAATTTCTTGATTCTTCCTAAACAGCTGCTAGGTTCACCAGATGATTCAGATCTCGGATTCCTAAGAAGTGATAATGCTCGAAAGTATGTCAAGCAGCTTCCACATGTACCCAAGCAACCCTTTTCTCAGAAGTTTCCAAGCGTGTCTCCATTGGCAATTGATCTTGCTGGGAAAATGCTTGTTTTTGATCCTGCCAAACGGATAACTGGTATGTTTCTTAGCATTATATATCTGCAATAACGCCATTAGGTTCCTCTTATTTCTCTTATTGATATGAATGTCTCTTCTTATGATGCATGTAAAGTTGAGGAAGCATTGAATCATCCATATCTATCTAGTCTTCATGAGATCAATGAGGAGCCCACTTGCCCGTATCCTTTCATCTTTGATTTTGAGCAGACAAACTTGAATGAAGAAGATATAAAGGAACTCATATTTAGGGAGTGCATGAAGTTTAACCCTGATATGATGCTTGAGTGATCTGACACCTGTCATTTGTTTCTGTTGTTTGTTACATTAGAGTGATTTAAAGGGTTGATTATGGTTTGTAATCCTTTCATATGTATAATATATGTCATGTGTAGAAAGTCAGTATAACCTGAACATATTGGGAGATGGGTTCTCCCTTGTATTGATAGGGTGGAATTGCAGTGTGGAATTATATAAATAACTGGATTAGATCCTTTTAGGAATCTGGTTCCCATCTAGGGTCGGTATACATAAAACAAGGCTATATTCTCCTAGCCTATGTTTTCGGCTTTGTTTGTATATTGTATGTTCAATTTTATTAGAGGTGAAGAGAGAATAATACTAGATATAGAAAACAAAGGGCAACGTTGTGCTATTTCTGTTTTTTAATATTTGTAATACCGTATCTTTGATATGGAAATTTTGGGATGGGTTGGATGCCATACAAGGCTGTGTCTGGAAGAGCCTCCATGAAGTATTTCTGGGATTTCTATTCGTCAATAATTTAGGCAGTATAATTTCTGATCTTCCCCCAGGTATTTGAGGCATGCATTCATGAATATCAGTCTGCTCGTCTCTCTAATTTCATCAATTCTTCATTTTGAGTTGCGGTTTATGTAGATTACTAGGCATGAGGCCATTAAATTGAGGTTTAAGTGGATCTCACGTATTGGATGAAAATTCATGGTGGCGAATCAAAATGAAATTCTGAAGACTTTTTTCTCATCACACTTTCAAAATAAAATCTAATTCATCTGTAATATTATACCAACCAGAGATTACGACACTTAGTTAACAAAATCAGGTCTAAGCTTTAAAGCTGTTAAAAGTTAATAACGTATATTTTTATTTTATAATTCAGAAATGATTAGGATAATTTTTGTCTGATATGGATAATTCTTGGTTCATGAATTTATCAAATTGTGTTATATTCTATTAAAAATATTAAATTTTTAATTTTTTTCTATTAATTAAATCAATAACGTTTCAAAATGTTCATTAAATAGGAAATTAAGTGTGATTAAATAGTTTGATCCTTTAACGGTAACAGCAAAGTTAAGTTTTTTTATTTTCAAAAGATTGTTTGAGTGATAAAAGAAAAAATTTTATATATATAAAAATAAGTTTAAATCTTTTTGGATTATAAATCGAAATTTAGGATTTATCTTATTTAATATAATTAATTCGATTTTAAAAATAATCATCTGATTTGGATGTCCATTACAAAAATAATAATAGGTTTTTTACTTATTATTTATAATAATATTAGTATAGAAGACGGCAGGCACACGCCAAGAGCTAAAAGGAACTCTCGTTACTTTGAATAAAAAGAGTGCAACAATGAGAAAAATGCAGTCCAAGTCCAAGAAGAGTGGAGACAGCTTCTATAACCATTCTCTTCCTCTTTCAAACTGCTCTCAGCCTATCAAGTTCGATTGAGAGCCAAACGAAAATGAGATTCTCAATCTTGAAAAAAGCTCTAGGGAGCCGAAACAGAAATAATATACCATCACTATTTAACTCCACTCGTCCACTCTCACTACTCTTCTCGCAATCCCAACGGTACGCCTTCTGAGCTTCTTTTTAATTTTTTTTCTCAAACTTCATTGATTTCTCGCTCAATTATTATAAACAGGCCTTCATTTGGTATTGCATTCGATATCGATGGTGTCGTTCTGTTGGGCAGTTCACCTATCGGTGGCTCTCCCTCAGCTCTCAAAAGACTCTACCAAGAATCTGGTACTGACTGACCCGGACAGGCATTTAAATTTTCTGGAAATAAAACAAATTATAAGGCTGAACCTTCTTTCTTCTTCCCGCTTTTTGTTTTCATATTCTGGGCAGGCGATTTGAAGATCCCATATATTTTCTTGACTAATGGTAAGTCGTTTAGTTTCTTTTTCGATTCTTCTGTCTTGGGATTCTGCTGATGATTAAAATTCTGTTGATTGTGCATAATTTTTGGCGTTGATTTACATTTTGGTTGTTGAAGTACTATATAATGGATTTTAATAAGTACATTAGCAATGATTCTGGATCTAAACAGGAGGTGGTTTTCGTGAATCTAAAAGAGCGTCTGAGTTGAGTAAACTTCTGGGTGTGAATGTTCTGCCTTCACAGGTTCTGCTACTTTTTAATATATTCTGCTTGCTCTTTTCCATAATAGTTCATAGCTCATTTGCATTGATCAGCTCTGTAAATTGTGATTCCAATGCAGGTTGTACAAGGCCATTCACCTTTTAAACAGTTGGTCAATAGGTATGCATTTATACCGAGTATGATTTATGGCTAATAAACAAGTTTCAAGGACTTTACATTTAGGATGACATTGAGGAACCCTGAAATATTTATTAGATTTAAATATATGTTATGTGTTGCAGCATTGTTTGTATGACTAGATAGAGAATATAGTAGCATCCAGAAAGGAATCAATTTGTTTTCAAAGTAGAGGCTGGTATAGCAGATTCTTCCATCAGGCACCTAGATCTCTTTTGAAGCAAAGATCATATGGCCGTTGATTTTATTCATCCTATAAACTGTTTTATGAAATAAACTTAAGTTGTATCTCTAAGCTCATTCAATGGTATATGTAAAATATCAAACCTAAGGGTTTGGTTGAGTGGTTAAGAACATTTTTTCTAGAGGTCAGACATTCATTCCCTGGGAGCATTTGACTTGGTAATAATTATGTCCCACTAGTAATCGGTTATCATGGTTGTAAGGTCTACCCATGCTGCAAGTCTTATCGGTTTAAAACTCAGTGCGATGGAAAGGTCAAGGGACTTCTGAGTATCCGAAATATGAAAACCCTAATATATTGATTTTGTCCACATTTAGTTGGTCTAGTTATTCCAATTTTAACATTTCCAGTGGATGATGACAATTGAAAGATAAAATAATTGAATAGTTAAATTCCTGATAAATAATTTTACAAGCCAGTGAAAACATGTGCATATGCTTGCTAGAGTTGAAGTTAGTAAACAAGTTAAAATAAATGGTAAATATAATTAGAATCATGTTCATCTCTATGTTGGAATATATATTTTTGGATCTCAGTATTTCTATCTCTATGTTGATAACATATTTTTGTACCACAGATATGAGAATGGCTTGATTGTTGCTATTGGTAAAGGTGAACCTTCTGCTGTGATGACTGAATATGGATTTAAGTAAGCTTTTGTGACTAGTCTGATTTCTTGGATTATCCACTCCCTTTGCTAATATTCGCCAAAAGCCTTCAAGAATATTATAGCCTGAGATTTTGCTCCTACTTATGTGTGTATTGATTTTATCTGCAGAAACGTTCTTTCAATAGATGAGTATGCATCCTACTTTGACAACATTGATCCACTGGTACAATATAAGAAATGGACAATTGATCATGCTAATGAAAATACAACAATTAAAGAGAATACAAAAATCTACTCTCAGAGAGTTCAGGCAGCATTTATTGTTAGCGATTCTGTTGACTGGAGCAGGGACATTCAGGTTGCCTAATGTCTTTCTTATCTTATTTGCATTAACTAAGAGAACTTTTTATTAAGATTCAATCTATAGCTGGTATGAGATGCAAAGCTGTGGCTTGGTATACCCTAGAAGACTGTTAAAAATTTATCATATGGGCCTTTCCTTTGGTGCTAATGCTGCTATATCAATGCCAAAAAGTGTGACAATGCTCTATTCCAATGGACCATGAGTAATGAGAGAAGTTTCTTTAGAATGATACAGGTGGTGTCAAGAGGCCTGAACTATCCAACCTCTAAATCTTTCCTGCCTGTAGATCTTACTGCTTCTGAGAAGGATATAATAGTTGCTGAACTGGATTGTAGTTATGGTTGTTTAGCTTGTTTTAGTGCTTAGTTCTATGATGTCCAGGACTATATATTGGAGGTTTGAGAGGCCTTTAATCTTGTTAATTTCTAGTGGTTTTTAAGCTTGCTCTTTTTCCAATTTATTTATTTTTTAAATCTTCTATATACTGGCTTCTTTTTTTGGTTGAATTATCTAATGTTGAAATTTGATGCTTTGGCTCTGAATTAATGGTGATAAATGTCTCTGTTAGGTTCTTTGCGACATTTTAAGAAGTGGAGGCCTTCCTGGAAGGGAAACTGGATACCAACCTGATTTATACTTTGCAAATGATGATCTTGAATACCAGGTTAGTTATGATGTTGACTCTAGAGGTTGATATTTGTTACTTGTGTTCTTGCTGCAAAATCAGTTGTAAAACTAGTTATGTACTGACAAGCTTCCACTAAAGATAGGCTAATTTTCCTACTGAACGTCTGGGTATGGGTGCTTTCAGAATTGCTTTAGAATCCATCTTCAACAGGTAAGACAACACCACTCTTTGATGCTATGCTCTTATTTCAATTTATTCAGTGAATTGCTACTGTTCTCTTGGGGGCCCCCTAAGGATGGGCAATAACTCAATGAATGCAATTTGCTCAAATTAGTTTTAGGGAACCTTTTGCATTTTAACTGGAACATTTTTTTGCTGAGATGGGATGAATGGACATAAAATGTTGAAATTTGTAATCCATATATCATACCTTTGTTGACCTGGCATAGAATATCTAAATTTTCAATATCATATGATGACATGAATAACGCTACTAGCAAAATATGCAGAATCCACCCTAATGCTCTGGAATATACTTCTTTTGGCAAGCCAAATGCTTTAGTATTCCAGAATGCTGAAACTGTGCTGAAGCAGCTAGTGTCATCCCTTCATCCTAATGCTCATGATGTGAACCAAGCAAATCCTGGAAGTCATCATTTCAAAACACTATATATGGTAGGAGATAATCCTTCAGTGGACATCAAAGGTGCACACCAGGTTTGTCTCACTTGGATTATAAATATAGATTCATATTTTTGTGTTAGTGATATGAACAACTTATTTCGTTTCAGATATTTGACTTGATTACCATATTTTGTTTTACATTTCAGGCTGGACGACCCTGGTTTTCAATTTTGACGAGGACAGGTGTTTTCAAGGGAAAGAAAAACCATGCCATGTTTCCGGCAGATCTGGTGAGCAGTTGATGAGTTCCCTATGAGTGTCAGTACAAATGTACATTCTTTGTTATATGTCTCAATATAAACAACATCAAAGCAAGGCAATAAGCACACAGTGACAGCCCGTCTTTTCTTTTTGTTTTGCTTTCTCCTTTTCATATACGTTTTCCTATCATTGTCAAATTCCTGGGCTATAATTGGGTAACAAAGATGCCTGCAACTGCAATGCACTCTACCTTTACTGTTACCCTGGCTTCTCAATGACTAGGAGAAACCTGATATATACCTGAGTGGGTGGAAAGTGTAGTTTCAATAATTTGGTGTTGAGTTCCTTTTTAACTGCATTCATGTTTGAGGTTGCATAAGTCAAATGCTTTATGCCATATTTTGCAGGTTGTTGATACTGTGGAAGAGGCTGTGGACTACATATTGAGAAGGGAGTTCACCAAGTAAAGTTTATGTGCCCATATTCGACCAATATTTTTTTGCCTCGTTGTTTCAGACTTTATACTATTATTTATGATTAAAGCCAAAGGGCGTTGAATCATGTACAAGTCAATTCGGTTTTATAACATCATTTCCTTGAAGAATTATGAAGTTTAACCTATAGTTTATTTTACATTCAAAGACAGTAACGATATAGCTACATTGTTGAATAAGAGATCCTTGTTATTAACTTGGGTTTCATTCTTTTGACACAGCATCTTGAATTCTATAACTAAAGTGTACATGTTGTGCCCATCACGGTTGCTGAACCAACCAAATGACTGGTTAAGTAGCTCGATCTATCCTCAGTTTTTACTTATACATATTGCATCAGTTAAGTCTAAGACTTGAATTTCATTTCTTTCTAAACTTCCAAGTCGTCTAATAAACTTACATACACACCCCTAGTTTACACTTACGTCCCCAAAACTAGCGAGCGAAGACTTTTACCTACGTGTGAGACGAGCCACGTGTCCTTTTTAAGATCGTTTTAATATTCGATCTTGAACCCTCAATTCCTAGCTTTTGATTTTGTCCATGTCACCTTTTCATCAACGGTTAAGCAATCTTCCACATTTTCGGACCTGCGGGCCTCGTATCTTACGTGGCCTCCTTAAGCGCTCCACACCTCCATTTATTACACGTCAGCACAATAATACCTTCGCTCTCTAAAAACTTTTGTAGCTTTGCTCCACCATTTTTCTGACAGTCAAGCTTTTTCTGCAATTAGCACCATTTAAAAAAAAAAAAGTAAAAAAAAAAAAAAAATCTTTGATTTAAAGTTAACAATATTCACCATGTGAAGCTGATGAAGACTTGCTAGTATTCTCTGTAGGTTTCGTTTCATATTTCTTTCTTTATGATGAAAAAATAATGTTCATTTATTATTATTATTATAATAGTTTTTTTTTTTTGATTTACTGTCGTTTTAAATTTAATGCACTACTTGGAAGCTGAGGAAGGTCAAGAAAAAGGAACAATTTTGAGGAGATGGATGTTGGTTTAGTTGAGTTGAGTTTATTATTATTTTTTGAATTTCTTATTTTTGTTTCATCTGTTTTCTGATTAGGAAAAACAGTTCTCTATTAACATTTAACTTTTTGAGATTCTTCTCTGTATTATAATACAACATATTAGATTGTTGTTTGCTAGTTGATGGGCTTATTATAGGTTGTTTCTTAATTTCCCCTGTTTTGCTCCTCCGTATAGGGGAGTAATGTATCAGAATTTAAGCTGTGCTCGAGTAAATAATTGTATGTATGATGTGATTTCACTTGCAGACTATGTTTGTAGATTTTTTTTTTTCTTTTTTACTTGAGAATTTGTACATGAAAGTTTTTTGCTTTTGGTTTGTATCTGAATTTCTTTCACTGTTATCATAAGTTGATAATCCTGTAGCATTAGTGATGCATATCCAGTTCCCTCTCCAAATTTGGGTTACAAGCAAGCCACAAGCCTCCTAATGAGCCAAGGATCCATGAAAGTTGGAGTTCAAGCCTTAAACAAGCCCAATCTCTCTTTTGGAAATAGCCTTCTTGAATAAGTTCAAGACTCAAGTGAATAAGCCACTTCCTTGGCCCACAGAAGTTGAAATAAAGCCTCTAAATTTAGTTACTCTTGAGCCAAGTGGGAATTAGTTGCCAAAGTTAGGGGATATAGTCCATAGATTTAAGGGAAAAGACAATCACTTTTGTCTCCATGCAAATTAATAAGGAATGACTCGATTAAGGAGTGAATGACTTAGATTAATTTGAGAAATTTTTTTTAGTTCATCTAAATGATTTTTTTTTGTTGAAATTATGCTAGCATTGCCTCCAAGCCCATTCTATATAAAGACTAGACATTCCAATGTAAAGGACTTTTGGAAACTTTGTCATTTTTAGTGCAAAAACTTGAAACTTTTATTCTTTTCAATTCCTTTATCTATTCTCTTGTATTTAAGGAGTGGTGGTGAATGTCTAAGATTGGTGGATTTATCTTTTATGCCTTGGTTATGCTTATGTTCCAATTTGGTGCTATTTTAGTATGTATATTGTTTTCCTTGTTTTGATAAAGAGTTACATAGAAAATTACAAAATTGCCACTGCCGTTTTCTTCCATTTTTGATTGCCTTGCCTTGATCAATATTTCTATAACATTTGATGATATGATAATTTAATGTGTTATAAATACTTGTATATGAAGCTTTGCTGCATTGGAATTGTATTTTGGGTCTAATTTGAAGAATTTGTAGAATAGTGCAATTTGGAGTGAACAGTATTTTCTAGCTCATCCTTTTTGGATTTCTTGCTCATGCATGGTGTTATGCATCAATTAGAAATATGTATATAATTTGGTGTCTATATATAAAATGTGAGTGGATTTAAGATGATATTGTCATTTTTTGTAGACTTAAGATGAGTTTTGCAATTTCTCTTGTGGTGTCTTCTTACTAGACATTTTTTGGAGTGAGATTGTGCTGATTATTTGTGTTTGTAGAGCTTAATTTAAGGAATGTAAAGTATTATAATAGATGAAAGAGCGTATCTCATAGGTGCATTGTCTTCTGCTAATTTATGGTGTTAGGATAAAAGGGCTGGTGACCTAATCAGCCATGTGTTGTGAGCAAAAAGAAGTCAGGAATGGAGTGGCTGGTGAAGGCCATGGCCTGGGATCATGCAAAGAAGATGAGCTGAGAGTCGATGGTGTAGCTACAGACACAAATAATAGACCTGTAGGGACAATTAAGGTCCCTAATGGGTTCCAGATATCACAACAACATGCTCCTCAACGTTCTGTGATTTGTTGGGAGAGGTTCTTGCCTATTAGGTCGTTGAAGGTTCTTCTAGTGGAAAATGATGATTCAACTCGCCATGTTGTCAGTGCTTTGCTACGGAATTGCAGTTATGAAGGTTAGTACTCTGTCTTTCCATTAGATATAGATTTTATTTTCACATAATTTTTGTTCAAGGTTGTTTTATTTTGATCCTGTGTACCCAAATGAATTGGCTGGTTGTCATAAATTATACATCGACTGATACAATGTTAAAAAATGCATCCTTCAAATCTTGCTTAGACTTTAGGATTTAAATATTTTCAGTTGTTACTTAATACTGCCTTTTCATTTTCTGGTGGTTCTTTTGTAACTTAATAGTATTACGGAACCAGTTTTTCCTTCTGTGCTGTTTTTCAGGTCCGATATCATAGCAGAACAACGGCCTCATGTCAGGGGACAATTTGTTCAACAAACACTGTATGATACCGACTACCAAGTTGCACATGGTTAATAATAGTTCATATCAGCTAGGTCCTTATTGTTTTATTGTTTTAGGTTTGATGCGAAGGAGGTAAAAGATTGTTCGAGCAACATCCTTACCTCAAAAGAAATTCCAGAGGTAACCTTATATGACACAAGCATTGATGCGGGCCTCTAAATCTACCCCATATCCCTGATAGTGCATGTCAATTTGTGTACATTAGATAACATTAACTATTCATGTAGGGAAAGTTTTTGTCACAGTATTTGCTAGATAAGATTTTAGGTACAGTTTAAGAAATTCAATTTGAAACCTTTGTGAAGATATTTTATATTTTAAGTTATTTTTATAAACCTTTCAAGATCAACAACTTGTAGGAGAAGGGAGAAGAGATCACCCCTTGAATTGTACAATCTCTATGCAATAAATGTGTTCCTTGCTGTGGAAGAAATTATTTTTTCTATTTTCTGCCAAAGAATTTGCAGCTTTCTGTTTTTCGCTAGACATCATTTAATTGTGTTGTTGATGGTGTCAATATCAGTGTGGGATAACAACCCATTGAATACCCGATTATTCATTTCAGTGTGCCGAAATATAGGCTATTTCGAGTTCTTCTGAAGCATGGTTTTTCTTTTCATGGGCCTCACTATCTAATGAACTTTCTCGACAAGGGCTTCATTTTTTTCTTCAAAAGAATGCATAGGTGGACCCTTGCCACTAGAATGTTTTTAAGGAAATAATACTAGAGAAAAAAAAAAGGAAGGAAAAGTCAGATTATGGTTAACAGTATTGTCAACTTTATTAAAGACATCACAAAAATGACAATTTTTAAATAAACAAAACGTTAACTCAAAAAAATCTGAACATATATGATATGAATTCACGGCCTACATCATAAACTTTTGAATGGAATTCGGTGGCACTAAAATGTACAAAAAGAATCATCATAGGGAAACTAAATGTCTTCTCTAATTGACTCTGTTGTATATGAAATTATGAATTGTAGCTTTCCTTATGTTGTTACATGGTAGTGAAAATATATGAAAGACAGTAAGTATCTCTAGTGAAAGCAAGTAAAAGGGGCAAGGCAGCTTTTGATTTCTGCGAGTACTTGTTTTGATATTTCATTCAAATCATGTTGCAATGGAGCAAGCCTTGCTGTTTTACACATATGAATAAGACAACCCATGTGGCCCCTATTTCAACCCTTGATAATTCTGATGAGTTCCATCCCCAGCAGTTTTCTTTTATTTTTTATGTTAAAATCAAAAGAAATCATAACATCACACTACTTTCTGTCTTGTCTTGTCTTATGATTCTGAAGCAACTTCTTCACCTACTCTCACTCAATTTCTACAACCCAGTCTAGTGAAAATGCCCATTCGCCGCTTGAAAAGAGTTGCTTGAAGAGGATGAAAGGGGTTTATTATAGGATGAAATAAGTTAGAATCTTGACTATATTTGAAAATTAAATTTTTTATTTATCTGATATAATGATTATAAAATCAACTCTTATATCTAAAGTTTGACTTGTTCGATCCCAATGAACAATGCAGCTAAGGAAGAGTTCATAGAAAAAAAATCCCACTTTGGCCTCCTGTTTCAACTGAGAACAATGTGCATTTAAAGAAAGTCAACTCTCAAACAGGAAAATTTGCTGTTAGTAGTTACAAATTTAAGATTACCTTTTTGAAGATTTGTTGTGGTTGTGGTGAGTCAACTACTGTGCCGCGTATGAGCCATCAGCCAACCCAATTAAAACAGATGAAGAAGACAGTTCATAATGAGCTAAAGGGCATTAGGGTTTATTGCAAGGTCCTTTCACCAGTAGTTGGAAGCCACTGTCCAACTCCTTTTTCTTGTTTTTGCCATTTGGGCATTTTCTCTAGTGAGTTTTGTTTAATTGATTCTGGACTTTTTGTGATTTGTGGAGGAGAAACAAAACATGCACTTGACTCAAATTAGTAATAAACACGCAGCACAACCATTTATCCAATGAATAATATTATACGTATCTAATTTTTGATATACAAATTATTATATAATTTAATATTATTTTATTTTTAATTTAAAATTATTTAATTACTTAATGATATATACATAAAATATATATCTATTTATGTATATAAAACATGTATATATAATTTTATTGTTACCGAATAATTATGTGTCCATCAATATGGAACCTTGAGTGGGCTTCCTCAATATACTAAGTTAATATTAACATGGATTTATTAGACATATATATATTTTTAGGATAATAACAATTTTGAGAAGAAGAAGCTTGTTTAAATTGGTGAACAAGCGACCACGTTGGAATTCGCTCTTCCGTTGCTCCCTTCTCCTCCTGAGCTTGATGCCACCATAATTGACAGTGAAAGTTTATTTTTCTTTTTCATATTTTTTTTAATTTTAAAAAATAAAGTATTTTAGGTCCAAACTTGCTTAGGAAAATACAATTCACTATTAGGCAGAGAATATTCTGTCCTGAGCCGTAATGTTACTAAAAACTTCCCGAGGACTAAATTATTTCGGCCAAACTTGAGGGACGGTATTGTCAAGCCCATGAGTCACCATCCATCTTGGACAGAAAAGTCATTAATTGCGCAGTTTAAATTAACTTAATCTTGATTAAGATCGAAAAATGATCCAAATCAGAGGACACGTGCATACTTTCATTTGGTCTTATCAAGATATAACACGTCTCTGAGCTGATCATCATCGTTATCTTTTAATTTTAATCTCTTGAAAACTTAAAAAAAAAAAAAATGCCGCCCATCACTCATCTCTGCTAATATATTTGCAAAGTGTCTCATTCACTATCACAAACAAACAACTTTATATTAAAAATAAAATCTCATTTAATTCAAGATATAAATCCTTGTGAAATTGTAAATAAAAAGCATACCAAACCCACATATTAAAAAGTTACTTATAATTTTTAATAGAGTTAATCCATTTTATGGGAAGCATTTTAAATTATTGATTTTTCATATATATATATATATATATATATATATATGTGTGTGTGTGTGTGTGTGTGTGTGTATGTATGTATGTATATATGTATGTATGTATGTATGTATGTATGATTAGTGAAGGAAATACTAAGGTATAAATTAAGCTTGAATTTTTCTTTGCTTGTTGGGAAGTGAATGATGGGCATTTGAAGCAAACTCGAAGCTAATGATAGACATGTTGATTCATTTGCAATAATTGGCATGAAAAGTAAAAATTTAGTTGGCTTTTTTATGTTTAGGTGAAAAGGCAATGCAGGGCATGTCAATAAAAGGAAATTATAAATGTACCCAAATAATGTTTAATAATTCATTAGAAAATTATTTACTTTATTAGGTTGAATGATGAAATGAGAATCTCGATGATTTAATTGTACTTTTAATTAAAAAAATTATTGATTTGATTAAATAGGTAACAAAATTGGTAAAATTATAAATTTTTTTCTTTTAAAATTGAGTTTAAATCTTTGTCATATTTATAAAATCTTGATTTATTTAATATAATAATTATAAATTTAGTTATTATATATTAAATTTATCTATATCTAATTAATATGAATAAAATCTTCCATTAGAAGAAAAAGTTTTGAATCTTAACTAACAGTGGTCTTAAAAAAAAAGCATTGATTTTTCATTTTGCCATTGAGAGAATAATGCTGTTTTATTTTATTACAATATAAAAAGCTTTGAATCCCAGCGAGCCCGTCTAGCTCAGTCGGTAGAGCGCAAGGCTCTTAACCTTGTGGTCGTGGGTTCGAGCCCCACGGTGGGCGATGGCTGTTTTCTTTCAAACTTTTTTGTGTTTCTGAACCTAAAAATACAATAATAAAAAGAACCCAAACGATACTGATAAAAATCATAAATTAGGCGGTCAAAATTCAACGCCTTAATTTACTTCAGAGCGGCGATCAGCTGCTTTTTTAATCACCCGAGAACTAACAAGTGTCATCATTATATTGGATCACCTTTATTATCTCATTAAGGTGGAGGAGTTGCGCGCGTGGATCACCGTTCGAGAACTTAAATGTGAAAACGCGTAGGGTCAGTTATTGGGTCCCACTTCAAACGTAAGCATCGATATGGGTCCCGCTGGAAATATAACTTTCACCGCGTTGACCTTCTCGCAGAAAATCGACGGTGGTAAATGCTGTCTGTTAGCTGCATACGTCACCGGCGGGTAATACACGACAAAGAGAAGAAATAAATTGCAATAGCTTCTAGAAAAAGGACAAAGAAATTTTGCAGCACCAACTACCCCACCAAGCACTGTTAACCAATGATTACTCGCCACGTATTTAGAACAGTTGTGATTATCACACGAAGGCAAAACTTAATCGGAGTAAACTACCCTTAAATCTCTGTTGGCAGGTTGTAATTGGTTGAAGCTTCCACTTTGTAGCTGCGTAAATACCTTATAACTGTTAGATTACGTGGAAACATTTCCATAAAACCTGAACCAGTTTCTTAAAGCGAATCGTAAGAATATTACCCACAAAAATTTAAGGGAGAGAAAATTGCCCAAAATAGTGTATATGTTCAGCCAGCAATCTTTGTCTCTCTCTCTCTCTCTCTCCCCCCGTTTTTATTTTCCTGATTTTACTTGCTTTTTTGGCTTGTTGGCCTGGTTTCTGAAGTGGGTTGTGTTTCCTTTTCGCATTTAGCTGCAAAAAAGGTTGCAAATTTTCAGTTTCTGCCGTGAAGAGAAGAAAAATAAGAGAGAACTTTTGTTGTATTATGGGTTGTTTTCGTTGCGGTGGGAAATCAATCAAGGATGATAATATCACTGTCAACGATAACAAGAAGAATTCTAAACAAGGTGATCAAAGGCAAACCACTTCAGGTATGAAGCCGCTTCATTCCTTTTTTTTTTATAAAAAAGTTTTGGTTTTGAAATAAATGAAACGCATTGTGTTTCTTTGATCATGATGGTTTTGGTTCTTTCTCTTTCTCTTTCAAATAAACTTCGTGTGGGGTTGTTTTATGAGCATTGTGTTTGATATTGAATTTGATTTGGTCAAGGAAATATTGATTTTTGAAATTAGTTTTTATTTCCAATCTTCTGGCGCTGAGCTTTTTTTTTTTTTTTTATGATCATGAAATGGTATTTTTTTCCCTTTAAAAAATTATGATAAGATAGTTTCATTAATATGAACTTTATTACATCCTAAGCATTGATCAGGAAAAAATTGTTTAATTTTGTTATCAAATGTATACATTTTAATCTACTTTTTCTTTTGGTTGTTTTTGCTAGTTTGCATGAGATGGGGAAAATCCAATACATGATCCAAAATCTGTGCTAAGCGTTTTGACCTTGTCCTTGTTTGTTCTTTATCTGCTATCAATGATTTTTTTTTTTTTTGGCTTGAACTCAACAGATAACTTTTCTCGGTGTCTTTTTCTTTGTTGTCTCTCATGTAGTTCGTTGTGTTTTTTCTGTGTATGTATTATAGATACATCAAGAGTTGCTTCAAACGATCCTGTAAAGAAAGAGGAGATTTCAAGGGATGACCAATTGTCTATAGATGTAAAGAACTTAAATTTGAAAGATGATACAAACTGTGGCAAGAGGGCAGAAACATTTACATTTGATGAACTTTCGGCTGCAACTAGTAATTTTAGGTCAGATTGTTTTTTGGGTGAAGGAGGTTTTGGCAAAGTTTACAAGGGGCACTTGGATAAAATCAACCAGGTTGGTTAAATTCGCTTGATTCTTGACATTATTGGAAAATGAACTATATGTGTTGTTTGTAGTCTAACTTAGGAAAACTACAACACTCAATAGAACTGCAACAGGTGTAGAAAAGTATTGTACTTTTAAATGTTGGATTTTTTGTTTAGGTGTTGTTATTTTGTTTTAGGTTGTCGCTATCAAGCAACTTGATCGAAGTGGAGGGCAAGGGATAAGGGAATTTGTTGTTGAGGTATTGACATTAAGCTTAGCAGACCACCCAAATCTTGTAAAATTGATTGGCTTTTGTGCTGAAGGTGATCAGAGACTATTAGTTTATGAGTACATGCCCTTAGGCTCTTTGGAAAAACATTTATTGGGTATGTAATTTCTTCAACCAATATTTAGTTACTGTTCCAACAATAGCTCATAGCACAGTGTCATTTTTTTTTTTTGGTGCTAGTTTTATCAATTATATTATGCGCTTCTTTAATCACATTTGTTCATCAATTTCTTTTTTTTAACAGATATTGGATCCGATAGAAAACCACTTGATTGGAATACAAGGATGAAAATAGCAGCTGGTGCAGCAAGGGGCTTGGAATATTTGCACAACAAAATGAAGCCCCCAGTTATATACCGTGATCTGAAATGTTCTAACATATTGCTTGGTGAGGGGTATCACCCCAAGTTATCCGATTTTGGCTTAGCTAAAGTGGGTCCTAGTGGGGATAAGACACATGTATCCACTAGGGTTATGGGCACGTATGGGTATTGTGCACCAGATTATGCAATGACTGGTCAGCTGACATTTAAATCGGATATTTACAGCTTTGGCGTTGTCCTTTTGGAGCTCATCACTGGTCGGAGAGCAATTGATCAAACAAAAGATAGAAAGGAGCTAAATCTGGTTGCATGGGTAAGATGATTATAGTTTCACTGTTTCTAGTTTATATCTGCATATCTGTTTGAATTAATTCTGAGGTTCTAGTTGTCCTTGATAAATTTCATGTGTTATGAATTAGTAATTACAGAAAATATTTTGAACTGTTTTCTGTGTGCATTGCTTATTTTCAAAATAATTTTCTCTTATTTAAGCTTATCAATAAACATTGGCCATATGGTTTGCAACACAGGCAAGATATTTAGAACTTTTATCATAATTTTGTAGAGTTCACTATCTGTTGATGCAAACACAACAAGGATCAAGGCGTAATAAGGCGTGTACAAGTGTCAGTTTAAGTTCTTTCTTCTTATTAAATGAATATGTGCAAATCCAATACATAATAAATTTTCCTTGTAGAAAAACTAATTTAATATGGGATATATGGTATTGACAAGTGAACTTTTGCCTATATATTCCAAGTTCGCTTCTATTAGGGTTTTTCCTTTTCAAATCTTTGATGAGGAAGTTAGCTTCCATTTGCAGTTGACCACCTCTGGTTTTGTTCCAGTGTTTAGAAGATGTGATTTGCTCTTCTACCATGTTCCTACAGCCGCTTGCAGCCTGTCAAATCTCCTGCCATAGTAGGCAACACTCTCTGATGTACTTTCTGTCTGCAGTATATTGCATTGTCTTCACTGGTTTATTTTACCCCATCATTTTATGTTTGATCACAATACTTTTTTGAATTGTAATTGTTATAGAAGTGGATTTCTTAATCTTGTTGGAACCAGCTTACTCTTGAGTTACTTTTCTCTATGATTCTAATTGTTAACAACTGAGGAAGGCATTGACATCTAGCCATGTAGAATTTATAAATATAAGTAGCCTGTGTGGTTTGTCTAGTAATTCATATTTTTAATAATCTGTTTTATGTGCAGGCTCGACCCATGTTCAAAGACCGGAAGAACTTTTCCAAAATGGTTGATCCATTGCTTGAAGGTCAGTATCCTGTGAGAGGTTTGTACCAAGCTCTTGCCATTGCTGCTATGTGCGTTCAGGAGCAGCCTAACATGCGGCCTGACATAGCTGATGTTGTAATGGCTCTGAATTATCTCGCATCCCAGCTATATGATCCCCAAAACCCTCCAGCCAGAAGTGGCCGAAGGAACCCGCCTTGTCTTGGTCAAGAAATCAGGGAAAATGCTGATCCAAAAAAAGATGGCAATGAGTCTCCCAGCAGCAACTAGGCCAGAAGAAAGCCAAAATCAGGAATAAAATGCTCTATACCTTTCTTTACTGTTTTTATAGAGGCAGTATGGCCTTGTCGCAAATTTTGTTCTATCAGAAGATAAGAGGTGTTACTCGCATACAGGAGATTTGTCATTCTCTCTTCCATCTCTGTTGTACATGTGAGCTATCTGAGGTTCTTATTCTAGAGATGCCTCTCTGCAGAACCATTTTGCCATAAATGGTAGTTTAGCACTATTCACTGTATTCGTTATTCCAGAGGTGCCTCTCTGCTGAAACATTTTCCCATAAATGATAGTTTAGCTTTACTATTCACAGAATTGGTTCTCTTCTCTAGATCATTTCAAAGCTTTATATTAGTCGTATAATATTCATGTTTTCTCAAATTTCCCTAGCATAATATCCTTCAATATGAGTGTTTTAGTGGGAAACTTACCTTGAAAATACAGCCAATGCATCTTGAAGTCCATATAGGCTACAATTTGCGTTATTGTGACTTACGAAGTCTCTTTCGGAACTGCAAAGTCTTACAATTTCTCCATTTTAGAAACTTCACTCTCAAATTTTCGTTCTGCAGAAAAATATTATAGCCGTGTAGGGTAGAATGTTGTTGCAGAAACCTGTAAATTATTTCTCTGAATGCTTAATTAAAGTAATAATTATTTCTATTTGTTAGGCAGTTAGGCTAATTGTGAAAACGAAGCATTGATTACAAGCTCGTGCAGAGGCAGCATTTCTAAAAAGCCTCCATTGAATTTCATCTCAGCAAAATTTCAAATATAGCAGATTATTTCTCAAATACGTCCATCGTCTATTTCCAGGAAAAATTCTTCTATTCTTATTCCATAAATCACTGGATTAAACATAGGAAACAGAGATGTCAAATGGTAAAAATTATTTAAAAAAAAAAAAACCCCATATAACGGCCAAAGTAAACGTGCGTATCAGTCTGCTGCACTAACTTCCCCGCTTAAAGTCGTTAATTGGCCTAACTATTGAAGGAAGCCCAACTGCGAAACCTCAAAAAACTGTTACTTTTCTGAGAAGAAGCACAGATGGAATGAATAATAATGAATCACGATGAGCCTTTTTATAGGGTACAAGTCTAACCATAGAATTAGATTCCCTAATAGGAAAAATAATTCTTCTAATGATAGTAGGACTGGAGAAAAAATTGGAATCCTTGATCAAATTGAAATATGAAACCTATTGCCTAAATTGGAATCTGTAATTTAATAGGAATAGCAAGCCTAATTGACTTTAACTTCTATGTCATTCCCTCCCACTTGAGAGGAACTCGACCTTGAGTTACTTTGAACGTTTTGATACAATGATTACTCTATTAAATGAAAAAGATAGATATCCACAATATTAAATATTTTAGAAATATTTATCGTGTCTGACAAATATTTCTTAGGTTGCAACTTATTGTATGTTCCAGTTGAAAAACTTTCCTTTCGCATGAGCAACATTACCTTATCTCCGATTGTGTATACTAGTTTTCTACTATGTAAATCATCTACTTTCTTGTACTTAGCATTCGCTTGCTGTAACTTTTGCTGCACTTCATCTTGTACATCGTGCCAGTGTTTGGCCATATTTTCCATTGCTTCATTCAATCCAAGAACTTCAGAAGTTTGATATGGGCTCAAGCGTATGGGTGCACCTCTTTTCAAAAGCTGCAATAATGTTAGTGCACCTCTGTTCTTGGGAACCATGCCTTTCTACTTGATATTCTGTTACGGACCTGGCTACAATTAATTAATACTTGTTTATTTTTCAGGAATTCTTCTGTTTGAGATGTTATATGGATACACAGCATTTAGAGGAAAGACAAGACAAAAAACATTTGCAAATATTCTTCACAAGGATCTTAAATTTCCAGTAAGTACACCGGTAAGATATTTTATCGTCAAATGTTTCTTTCAGTCATCTAATACACCTTATGAAAACTGGCATGCAATACTTTCATGTTGTTGGTGTCATGAAGCAGAAGTAAAACAATGTTCATTAAAACTGCATTCAGAGAAATGTGAGCATAAACTAGCTGTGTAAGCCACTTAAAAACACATGTTTTCCATTAAAATTCTCGGCTTGCCGCCTTTGTCAGGAACTCCTTGTTGGTTTCCACTATGCTTTATATATATGACCCTGCTCAAGACTTGTCTTCATTAGCAATTTTTAGTAGTATGTGATTATCATTTGCACTTGTGCTATTTGTTAACTGTTTAGTGGCACTGAAGAAAACGTTTAGTGGCCAAAATTATAATAACAGCTGCCTGGTATAGACTGGTTCACGTTTTGTCTTGATGCAGGTAAGTCTCCATCCAAAGTAGCTGATGTACAGGCTGTTGCACAGAGATCCCAAAAACAGATTAGCTTCACGTGAAGGAGCAAATGAAATTAAGAAGCACCCTTTTTTCAAGGGTGTGAACTGGGCACTAGTTCGCTGTATGGTAACATCACCAACTCCTCCTAAACGTACAAGTAGAAATAGATATCAGAAATTTGCTTTTTGAATTAGCTTCAGTAAGGCAATCAATTTGAAACTTAAAATTATTTAAACTCACTTTCAGAACCCGCCTGAACTTGATGCTCCAATCTTTGCAACTGATGTCGAGAAAGAAGATAAAGTTGTGGATCCTGAACTTCAAGATCTTCAAGTGAACGTTTTCTGAGAGGTCTGGTGGAAAAGTTGAGACATCTGGTAGAATACAGAGGGCGGCTATAAGAGCTCCCCAACTTGCCAGCAATAGCATTTTTATTGATTTTGCCTGTTTATCTCTCAGAGCAATATTATCTATAGTATAAATGATAAGAATTCGTTATGATCATAATGTGTGAGCACAATTTAGTCAGCCCTCAATTGAGCTAGGATTTCTTGCAAACATCACAAGCAAGTCATTTTCAGGCCAGGGGATCTTATATGGATACACTTTCACAAAGAGCGTATTCCAACAGGAAGATTTTGGAAGTTGGCATCCAAAGCTGATGGTTCGCTCAAAGTGTTAGCTTACATCAATGACAATGCTTATAAGATTGTGCTAACCGACATGAATGGTGATTATGGGGCTGATTCAAATTTGAGGATGAGTCTTTTTTCTAGTAGGGGAGGATGATGTAGGAATTGTGGAAGAGACATTCCAAGTTAGGAACAGACTTTCTAGTAGTCTCTAGGAGTTGTTCCAGAGGTTGTTCTAGGTACATCAATTTGGGCAGAATGATGAACAAGCAAGCAAAACGAGACCGTTCCATTCTAAACAAGCAACGCCAAATAGGACAACCATGAATTGAACCTAAAACAAGCGTTCTGTTGCTGGAATGATTGTTCCATTGTGGTCACTCGATTATTCAGTCACCTCTCTTTATTGTTTTGGGCATCGATCACCTTACATTGATAGAAGAAAAACTTGGTTTTAAATTCTATCATTTCCCCTCCTATCAATTGTTCCTTGGTTTGTACAATCGAACTTTAGTCATTCAATACAAGATGGGAATCTTACAAATTACCCGACAATCATTGATGTTAGCCTCAGCCTTTTGATCAAATGACAACTTACTTTATTTGCTTTTCCTTTTTTTCAATAGTTTCTTATTGATAGTGACAATTATTTCTATTCCTTTGCCAAATTAATATTCTTACCTACGTTTCTACAATTTGGCAAACATTTGTTTTCATGTGACAGGGATAGTAAAGGTTACCCCTAGACTGGTAGTTTAAATGAGAGATGTCCAAACATTAAAGTATAAGTTTGAAAGAACAATATTATGTGTATCTATTTTAGGTACATAAGTAGATACACATTTATATGTATCATTATATAATTGAATGTTATTTTATCTTTAATATAAAATCATATAATAACATATATTAAATATATATTCAAAGTGAATACACATAATTTTATTAAAGTCAATGATATATAAATATTAACTCTTAACTTATCTGGTGCAAAAATTATGGAGTCAGACATTAGACTTAAAATTTTATTTATTTGATATAATTAGTTCTACCATAAAGAGATAATCTGATTTAAATAAAATTTCATTAAAACAAAAAAAACCTATAATAAAGGTTCTAGATGGAAACCCAAACAATACCAGTCCAGCAATTGTGTATCTTTTTCCCTGAAGTAAATCTATCAATTTGGTAAGCTAAGAATGGTACCAGTTTTCGGTGAGAATTAACTAAATGGGGCCTAAATAATCAAAGAACTCAATAAAGTTGTGGCCGCAGGTATCTTCTACCTCAACTCCTTTGCCAGCAACATGCTCACCCACCGGGGCCTAAACTTCGTGATGCTTTTTGTCCTTACTGCCTCTGCACCTTTCAAGTACTGCGCCTGAAACCAAACCACTACATTTTGCATCACCTGTACTAGTTCAATCAAATTCATCCACTTACAAATTGCCATAAAATAATAAACACAGAGAGAGATTTTATAAAAAAAAATGTTCAAATGACGTAACATATTTCTGTTCCACCTAAAAGTTTTTCAATAAAACATCTTGCAGATGCCCATTCCCTTCATTCCCAACTTTTTCTTTTCCTTTTTTCACTTTTTAACCATGCACCGTAGCCCATCATTTCTCAAAAAAAATTTGAATAAAATGAATACCTTCCAAGTTTCCTCCAAATGACCAAAACCTCGTAAAATTCCAGATGCCACAGAGGAATTTCAAAGCGTTATACTATAAAAGCGAAAACAGTTGCCTGAGGTAAAGGACACAGGTTAGCTGCCCCATAAAATAAAAGATAAAGCGATGACACCGACAAAAGTAGGAAACAAACAAGAACTTGAACCAATCAAAAGGTGCACTAGAGCAAGAGATGGCTTTAGGAGCATAGCCAGCAAACTTATTAACAACGTATAAACTCAATGCTCCATCAAATTCCTAGCTAACATGGTGCTGATAGAATTCTATTGTGTTCCACCTGTAACAATTGTGACACTAACTATGCAAAACTAGAAACTTGTGAAATCAAAGAAACCCAATTCAGTAATCAAAACACATATTAACCTCAATACACATGGTTTTATTGATATAATTATACCAGAACCAAGCTAGCTTTGCTGGAAATTAGCTGCCTTTGAGTCCCACATTTAAGCTAGGGAAAGAGGAAAAGGTCGTTTAATGGAATCAATCCCAATCTTAAAGCAGATGAAAGCCTGTCTTTCGGTAATTAAATTCATTTGAAAAAGACTTGCTTAATATTTAAAAGAAAACACTTAAACAACAAAAATAAAAAAAACTAAGTTGTTAGGCAATCATGGTTTTGATTCTGTAATAACAGCTTCAACATTATAATCCCATCTTTATTTTAAATTATATCTGATAAAAATATGAAATTTGATTGAGTTATAAATACAAGTATAATGTGAAACCTGTGAGTGAAGAAGAAAGAGGGGAGCACGTGCAAGCAATTATCACTGTCTAAGTTCTTTGAAAAAGAAAATAGGAGCAGTTTTTTTTTTTTTATAGGCTACTGTAAAATTTTCTTTTCTCACAGTAAGGAATCATAGTGACCACTTCATTTGACTGCTTTACATTTAAATTACATGTAGATCCATGCTTAGACACATACTCTGTCAGTCTCTCTGACACTTGACTAGTTGGATTCCCTCTTCCACAGACTTGTTTTTTCACTTTCCTGGAAAATCTCTCCAAGAATATCCCACAAAGGTTTATTTTTTTATTTTTTTTTTCTATAGCTGTCTGTTAAATGTATCAACTTTCCTAGAAAATATCAGTTCTTGTTAAATTTCAAGATCTGTATTAAAATTTTCTACTTTCCCGGAAAGCTTTTTCATTTTCTCGCTAATTTACTTTAATCTGAAAGATTCAATGTCGACAAGAGAGGTCTCGGCTATGATCAAACAAGGTTTTATTTCAGACCAAACGCTCTCATTTTCACCATCAAGAACCACCTCAACAGTATCAAGACTCTATTCTCCTTCCTCTTCGCCGCCACCATCATCAACACAACAATCCCATCCGCAATTCACCGAGTCAACTCGACACTGTCATGCTCAACCAGCCCACCACGCAACTCTGTTCGAAATGATGTCCCAGGAACAGATACAGGAGACCAACAAACCCATCAAATCCCAATCAAGAATCTTTAAACTCTTATCAGACTTTAAAAACCCTAAAGGTTCTGGTAGCGGTTTGAGTCATGTTGAGCTGGGACCAGGTGATGTGAGGCTCACAGTGGTTGGTAAAGATGGGTTTAGAGTGTGCATAGACGTGCACAAGAGGATTTTGGCTGAGAAGAGCAGGTTTTTTGCTGAAAAATTGGCGAGAAAAGATAAAGAAAACAGAGAGATTTTGCATACGGTGGAGATAAGTGAGTGTGATGACGTGGAGGTGTATGTGGAAACTGTGGTGTTGATGTATTGTGAGGACTTGAAGAAGAGATTGCTTGGTGAGGATCTTGACAGGGTCTTGACTTTGCTTAAGGTAAATGCATATGTTCTTATTATTACTGCATGCTTGTTCTTTTTCTCTCTTCCTCTCTCCTTAATTCTTAATTTGTGTGTGTAATGAAATGGGTGTTTAGGAGGAGATTGATTTTAGGATTGGCTTATGAATTGAGTGTACTGTTTGATTTACTTTTTACCAGTTGTCATAGTCAGTGAAAGTTGAAGAACACAAAATAAATAAGAGTGTCAATTTTTTTTTTTCTGTTTTGGATGTTTTATGTTGATCTTCTTAATTCGGTTGAGTTTCATTAGAAGTGCACTGTTGTTCTTTTTGTTATACTTTCTGGTACTTTGGTGGTTGTATATGATTTGATATGTTAGTTATGAGGATATGCATATAGGTATAGTTATGTTTAGCACTGGAAATTTCTGCTGCTACTTTCTGCAAACTGGGTTTAGCTTTGTGTTTCTGGGAATAGCCTCATAGGATCAAAATTAGCTACTGGCAGAAATGTTTTTTATTTTGCTGTTGCATATCTGAAACTTTGATTTTTCATTTTTTGTGACAATTATCTGCTTGGAATTCGAATTTTACTTTTATATGTCGGATTGAGCTCCTATGTTTTTGAGAAACCAATCAATGTTAATCTTGTTTACTCCAACCCTTGTTGGCATGCAGAAAATAACTGGTGAAAACATGAAAGCTCAATTTGCATTATTGTGAAACTTTTCTAATAATAATGTTCCATTGTAGGTCTCTGCTGCCGTCATGTTTGATGCAGGAATTGTGTCATGTTTGGAGCATTTGGAAGCTGTTCCTTGGTCTGAGGAGGATGAAGAGAAAGTCATCTCTGTTCTCAGTGAACTTGAGCTTCAAGACGAAGCAGCTGAAGTCCTGCAGCGAGTAACATTTGAACCATCAACCTCTTCCCGAGCTGATGACATTTTCTTGAAACTGCTGAGTAGTGTTCTACAAGCCAAAGATGATAAGGCCCGTCGAGAGATGAAAACTGTGATTTCTAGGTTACTTAAAGAAGATGCTTCTGATTATGACAATAGGCTTGATGTCTCTAAAGACACCCTTTATAGTCTCTGCCACAGATGTCTTAGTTCTCTGATCCTGTGCTTATCAGAAGCTACAGGTATGGATGACAGCAGAAAGGATCGAGGGGCTTTAATGGCAGAAATAGCTCGAGAAGCTGATAATTTGCAGTGGATTGTTGATATCCTAATTGACAAGAAAATATGTGATGAGTTTGTTAAAGTATGGGCGGATCAAAAGGAGCTTGCCATACTACATTCAAAGATTCCTACCATGTATCGACATGAAATTAGCAGAATCACTGCCCAACTATGTATTGCGATTGGCAGAGGACTTATCTTGGTGCCAAAAGACACCCGGTTTTCGTTGCTTTCCACATGGCTGGAAGCACTATATGAAGATTTTGGATGGATGAAAAGGGCTTCTAAATCTGTAGATAGGAAGTTGGTCGAGGATGGTCTGAGCCAAACGATTCTTACCCTGCCATTGCTGCAACAGCAGTCTATTTTGCTAAATTGGTTTGACCGATTTCTTAATAAAGGGGCTGACTGTCCCAATATTCAGAAAGCATTTGAGATATGGTGGAGAAGAGCTTTTATTAGGCAATATTCAGCAGAGCGGGATAGCTCCCATTTGCAAATAACTGTTTGCGATTATCCAAAATGAACAGTATGTCAAACAATCTTCAGAAAGTTGAAAGCATATTTGTACATATGAAGTGACATTCTTTTTACCCTTAAATTTCTCTCTAGATCTATTTGGACTTGGGTTTTCTATTTTCGTGTGAAGTTCAAATCTTATATGCAGAGGCCTTGTAACATGTAAGGATGAGAGAGAGCATCGGAGATAACAAATTTTGTAAGTTATCTTTGGTTTATCATATCCTTGTTTTTGTATCAGAAACTTCACAAAAAGTAATGCTTGAGCATGTATGGTGTGTGTAAACATCTAGAGGTGATGGCAGTCTAGAAAGATAACATATAGGGGGTGTCAGTGTCATAGCAAATTTCAATTCCTTTTTATACTATTTGAACTTGTAGAGTGCACAAGATTGCCGAATTGAATTTGTATTTGTTGATCGGCAAATTATGGTTCTTTATTTCAGGAAGTACCATTGTTTAATCTAATTTGGAAACCCGTCATAAGGACCTATAGTTGGGTGGTTATCATCAGCCATTAGGTTCAAATGGTATAAAAAGGAATTGAAATTGGCTGAACCTAAAAAATTTATGCGAATTATAGAGAGAATATTTACAACTGTGTAAATCATTGCATGGGCTGTTGGACAATCAGAATTTTAACCTTTTCAACTATAACAATTTCCCCCCAACAAGGTTGAAAGAGCGTAACCCACAAAAGTTTGCCTAGGACAAGATATACTTCAGAAAATTAAATTTTGGACTAATATTATTACATACTACATCAATAGTTCTGTTTAGGAAGGACATCTGATATCCAGCAAATTTTACGCAAGAGAACCCGCACTCCTAGATTGATGAGGAGCTCCTTTTATGTTGGCTGCTGGTTTGCGGATTCATTTTAACACCTGAAGCAGATCGCTTTCTCTGTCAAAGTTGTGAAAGCCATTCCAGAGGGGGTAAATCTGGCATGTAAATCTTGCTTCACAATCTGGAATCCTTTAAGTCAAGATAAAATTGGATCTGCTGCCTTGTATCTCAGCAATGGAGGCACAATATCTCTGCTCATAGAAAACATCATTATTATGATATACCAAATGTATACACAGCAAATTAGTGGTCTAACATACTGAAAATAATTGGACCTGCACAAAGGCTTATAAAACTTGGTATAAACAGAATTTCTCCGATAACAATTTTACATAATTCTCAACATTGCAAGAGATTTATAAAGAATTGAAAAAAAAAAAAAAAAGTCTTGCGGAGCCATAAGTATGAAACAGTTTAGTTTAGTCAAGAATACAAAGCTTATTATAAATAATTTTTTAGAAGGCCTTTAGACAATGTTCTACAACGCAAATAAATGGATTGAACTTCCATATATTCCAAAAATCCATGAAAAACTCCATCCAGCTTGTTCTGATAAAGTTACAGAGATAAGGAAGGGCGTCTTAAAATAAGTGTGAATTTTTTTAAATACTTACGATCTTTATATTACGATGACAACACGCAAACATGTGTTTTCTGTAGTAAAATATATTGTGTTCTTACCTTTGTCTAACTTTGAGTATCCCAGTTCCTATCTGCATAGGGATTCCCATAATGATGCATTCACTTACTCCCTCAATCCTATCATCCCTCCCATTTACAGAAGCATTGAAAAGGTGATCTGCTGTCTTTTCAAATGAAGCCAACATCAATACACTTTTGTCCATTTTTTGAATTCCAAATCTTGTGATTCCAAGAACTTCTCCCTGTTACAATAATCAATTACATGTGAGTATATATCACATCCCACAATTGCAAGCTTGAAAAAATACTCTTAACAAGCTGGCTTCAGTTTAAGGTTATAAATGCAACACAATGTCACAGAAAAGAATCTGAATAACTCACCCTAAATGTCATCAGATCTGCTAAAAGCATCATATGCCGTATGTCTATGCTCATCCCATGATGCTTCATCGTTACATTTATCTCATCTATTATGCATGTTCTTGCAGCTTCAATTCCAAGAATCTGTTGTACTTCAATAATGTGATTACTCTTTGTTTTTCGTCCATCAATTCCTTCAGTGCCCATGACTGCTTGGAGGCCAGTGCTAAAATATGGGATAAGACAAGACAAAAAAAATAATCACAAAATCTAGTCTGTAACAGAAATGCATTACAAATTTCGCTAGCCAAATTTTAAAAAAGAAAAAAAAAAATCCAAATAAACATATTAATGTTGCTCTTGTAAGTTTCCAAGCAGAATATAGTTGATGACACATTAGTTGTGGTATGCAATGTGTAAGTGGTGGTCTATGGAGTTCATGCTTAAAAAGGGACTTGAAAAATATTTGGTTTTACCCTAGGGTCCAAATGAGGGCTACATTGCATTCAACCACATCTCTAATTTCTTGGTCAAAACTGAGAGCCTAATACTGGCTTTTATGCATTTAAAAAGCTCCCAAGATAATACATTAAGGAAATCTTATTGCCACTCATGGGGGCAATCTCACAGTTTTACTCTGATAAATCTCTTGCTGAGTTTTTCATCAAGAATTGTACAATTTAATAGTCTGAAAATTTATTGCTAAGCTGGGTAACAGGGACAGAAATAAAGATACATTCTTGCAGCATATTAATCTTAAAAAGACAAGGTTTCCATTCTCAAAAGAGTAGCCTTGCTGGTTAGTTAAATCTCTTTCAGTGGGAACAAGGGATCAAAATTACTCCTGTAAGTACAAGCATTACATTTCCATACAGAAAAAGGAAATCCATACTTTATGTTCAACAAAATGATTGGTAAAACTATTATCACAAAAGCGTAAGGTCTGATACTCACACTACCAATTAAAAGATTGGACTACCACATTCAGTAACAACATTGTTACACATATTTACAGGAGTTTTCTCATTTGTAAAAAATGAAAAACAAGTTACATAAATATTCACTTAGCTGTATAGAACCATGAAGTGATTGTGGGTTTTGGCCACTCGTGTTTTATACCCTCTTCAAGCCCCTTCAACCCTAATGTGAGTGGAGTTAGATCCTAATAACCACTTTATAACTAACAGAAACCTTACCTGTTAACTAGCCGGTAACCATTTTTTACCAGCTTCACAATGCAAAAAAATAGTATATTGTCTTGATAGCAATTTTTACCTTCTCTATCTTGCAATCAGAGTTTTTCCAGAAAAATATTGTTTTATATCCACAATAGGGAATTCAGAATTATAATAACATAAACATAAAACAAGAATATCCACAAGAAAAGAAACTAAAAGTGCGACATATCAGTTAACTCAGATGCAGTTAGTCTAAATATTGCTTAAATGGAGTAGAAAGAGTAGGAGCCAATTAAAAGTTTAAACAAAACTAACCCTTCTACCAACAACCGGAACTTTTTCTTCTCGTCTTCATTCTCTTTGAATTTCTTTTTCTCCTTTTCTTTCTCAGCAATAACAACACGTTCAACGGCTTTTATGCCCTGTCAGAAATAGAAAAGTAGCATTTCTCTCAACAATTGCAACTACAAGATAGATAACAGCATTATAAAATTACCAGGATTTCCCAAAAGTCACCTTTATCATAATCATTGGAAGCACCTTTTTCAGAGAATGGAGTTCGAAATGAATTTTACTTTTCTCAGCCGGAGGAAAAATTTCCAATTTTCTAAAATCCAAAACCTTGATATGCTGCAGATAACATGATCATGAAATGAAGTGTTAGGAATATGTATACGTATCAGATTATTAGAAAACACCATTGCAAAATTTCACCTGTTCCTTCAGTTTGATTCTTGGAGTTTGTAAAATTGATTCTTTCACGACATCAGCAGTTATACATAGATGTGCATCTTGAATTGTTTGCATATCAAGCGTGATGATTATTGATGCTAACCTTGAAGTCATTACAATCTTGATACTCTTAGCTACCTGCAAGAGCATGAGATGGTTGAAAAAGTTATAAAAATCCAACACAGTGAGAGAATGGTGGGAAGATAAATCCATGAGTTGAATTAGAATTTCAAAAATGGAAACAAATAAACTATCAAAAGAAATCTATCGCTGCTAAGGTCCAAAAATCAAGAGCAAGGGAACCTGAAGCACTAAGACAAAAAATCTGAGGAAAGCGACTGGCACTATGTAGAAACCAAATTTCGCAAGGACCACTAACAACCGAACAGCTATTGATGGGAGATAAGCACCAACAATTTCGGATTCCTAAACTGTAATAAGAGATCTTTTATTGAATAAAACCACCAGTATGTAAGGATCAGGAAGACCTTATCCAATTTAAAAAACAAAGAAAATTGAAGAAAATATTGAGAAGCTGTAAGAAACAAAGTTCCGGAAAACAAGATAACAGATTTTTTACATGAACTAAATTATATACCTGCCCTAAAACAGTTTTCTCAATCCGGCTTTTCACCACTCGTGCAGAATTCTCATTATAATCACACTCAAGTTCTGCTGTAATAATAGGAGTGCTAATCCTTTTAGCTCCATTTATTATTTCTTTGATACGAGGAACTCCTTGTGTAATATCTAAGTCAGAGAGTTAAGGGATATATATATATTTATTTATTTATTTATAAAACAAATGGCTGAAGGCCATAGAGTTTAGTTGATAAACATCTGTGCTCATTCAAAACAAAGAAAATACATTAATGAGGATACTCATGCTAGCGACTCCAGCAAAGTGAAAGGTTTTCAATGTCATCTGTGTTCCTGGCTCACCAATACTTTGAGCTCCAATTGCTCCAATTGCAGTTCCAGCTTCAATTTTTTTCAAACGATAACGAGAGAAGCAGGTTTCCATGAAAACCTAAAAAAGTCAATAAATAAAAATGAAACTAGAAATATCTTACAGCTTAAATAAAAAATAAAGAACAAAAGAAAACTATTATGACAAACAATGTCATACACTATGCATTTAATTGTTAGATCAGGAAAGAATTATTATACAACTTACTTTATAGACTTTTTTGATATCACTGACAGTGGTGACTACCATAGGCAGCAATTAGGTGGCAGTGGTTGTAGTACAGTAATGACAAAATGCAATGTACATTGCTGATAGTTGTAGTGAGAGCTTGGAAGTGGTAGGGATGGATATATGAGATTTTGGTTGTATTTCAATGGTCTACAAGTACATGATGAGTGATGACGACATGGTGATGATGGCAATGGCATGGTAACAGTGGTATTGAGGTTGTGGCATTTCAAATCCATTAAGACTTATATAATAAGACTTAATTTTGACACTCCTTCAGCCCTCAAACAGAACACAAATAAATATAATAAATAAACCAAAAAATAGATAGAAAACTACCTCAAGCTGCCTTGCGGTGATACCAGATGTTTTATGGACAACTTTTTCTAAAACCTCAGAATTTGTATCCCCAGAAAGATCTTCGATAAATTTCATCTTTTTCTCTAATTTATCACGGTGACCTTGAAAGAATTTTCTCAGAGAATCTATAAAGGCTTCAGAGCAATCCTTGTCAGAGTTCACTCCACATTCTGCAAGCCGCTTTCTTACCATCTCAGAGATTTCTTCGGGAGATAGGTACTTATTTTCACCCACAGGACAGGTAGCCTGTAAAAGGATAAAACAAAGGCTAATATGTTCACATTCTTCCCAATTATGTAAAATTCACAAAATAATAAAGAGTAATGTTTTTAACCTCTACTTTCATCAACAATCTACCAAAATTCAAGGGATCCCCACTTTTTCCTTCCATATTTGCAGGATCCATACCGTCATCCCCATAAAGAAATTGAACTATACATCCACTTGCATTCCGTACAGAGTTATCATAATGAATGGATAAGTCCTCCAATGCTTTAATCAATCGACGAGACATATACCCAGTATCAGCAGTTTTCACCTGCACTAGTTGAGAGTGTTTTATTAACAGCATGTCTTGAGTCCAAATATAATGTTTCCTTTCTTCCCAAAGGTAAAAATTGAACATCCAAACTCCATTGAGTATAATCAGGTAGAACGAACACATCTTGTGCAATGACAATGATGAGGCTCTAAGTTCAACTGTTTTGAACGTAAATTAGCATGAAATCTCGTTAAGTCATAACATCGAAAAAAGTACATATATATTTTAACCTTATCAGTACCATAGGAGAGGCAGTGCTTAGAAGTTCACAAATATCTACCAGCACAAGCTGTAGAACAATCAGTTAGGATCAATAATTCATGTGTGTGATTCTTTTCCTCCTACAAAAGGAAAAAAAATGTATTTGCTCAAAAATAAATTTTGACCAAATTTTTTCTTATTTTAAATGGGAGTAGGTGAATAATTTCACCCAGAACTCCCAGAGAAACAAACAAAATTTCACTTACATATAGTGATTTCAAATTTAATTTACTTTCACAGAATAGGAATACAACTGGCAGTCACCAACTATTTAATGAATTAGATATCACTATGTTATAGAACTCCTCTAACAAATCAATTTCACACAGTCAAATAACAACAATCAGACAAGAAAACATTGTTTATTACTCTCGACTAACCTTAACACACCAACACACTATCTTATAACAAAATAATGAAATAGAAGATGAAAAAGAAAGAAAATGTTCTGGCAAACAAGGGTGCCAGTCCTTCCCTTGGCCAAAGGCCCCCTTGAATGATTTCCTGAATAACTTGTTGTTCCTCATTCCTCTCATCTTCTCTTCTTATAGTTCTTCCCCTCTAACACTTTCCTTTCCCTCTGATTCCCCTAATTCTCGCATGTCTATTTTACCCTGACAGGAGCCTTATTATTCTACCAAGATTGGAGCCCTTGCCTTACTTGTTGTGGTTGTTGAATCCTTTCTCCTTGTCTTCTGTTTTGCCCCGGATTATGGTGACTAATTCATTACTTCCTAAAATTCTGCTCTTGCCTCCTTTATTTCTCCTTTTGTATACTTGTGTAATTTGAGGCCCAACACACTACCATAGACCGTATTTGCTTATATGTTGCTCATGCATCAATGTCAACTTTTATAGACCAGCCAAACTATTGCAGCATTAATGTGTAATATGTTGATCGGAAGAAATAATTTTACAAGATAAGCCATGAAAAAGGAACCAAAACTAACATTACAGAGAGCAATAAAGAGAATATAATGATAATCCTTAGTTAAAATAAACAGCTAAACAGAACTAAAGGGAGAGTATCAGTACCGCCGTATCTACAAGACCTTCTCGCCCACCCATTGTATGGAAGAAAAACTCAGTAGCTGTCAACCCACTATAGAATGAATTAGCAACAAAGCCTTTAGCCTGCATAAAGAAATACAACATTTCCCTTTAATGCTGAGAACATTGTGCTTTTTTAGTAACATTTAATTTCACAGGATGAAGTTGGACAAGCACTCTATTTTTTTAATAATAAATGAGGGACTTCCATGCAGTAAATCCCTTTTTCTCGAACCACGTATCTCTCTTTGATTCTTACCAAGAAAAAAAAAGAAAGAAAATAAAATAAAATGGGCTTTCTCTTTTTCAGATTTTAATAAACTATTCCTTCAAAATGCAAACATCCATATTGATACAGAACTCCTATTATCTATCACAGGTGTATACAGTAGTTTGGTTGAATCAATAAAATTTGAATAAGTCCATTATAAGTAACAAAGAAATGGGAATGCAGTAGTGGAGGCAATAGTGCACCAAAAAGTTGGTTGCACACACTACCACATAATTATAGATATCAAGTGCATGTTTAAATTTATATTACTCATGTAAAGCCACTTTAAGACAATGATTTTGCCTATGTCCAAGCATGCAACACTTGTAAAATAGAAAAGTATCAACATCACTCGAAGAGAAACTAAGATATGTGCTTCATTATAGCCAAGGAAGAAAAGATATGTGCTTATCATTATAGCCAAGGAAGAACTTGTTGTTTATTTTTAGCGTTCTACTGACCTAGATTGGCCATAGGCAAGTAATCCCACACCCTAAACCCAAGAATTGATCCTTGAGACCATGCAATTGTGCTGCTTGTCATACCAATGGCTTTACTACTAAGAATACATACATCAAATGGTAAGAAAGTCAATGCATGAAAAAGAATTTCTATCAACCAAAAACTAAGTTGGAATTTATAAAATCTGTCCATTGCTTCGCCAAGCAGATGATCATAAGATATTGTAAAACTTAAGACATTTCCTAAAAATTTTATATGCTCTATATGCAAATCAGATTTTATTTTATTCTAATAAATATTTCCAAAAATAGCTATTATCCAGTCTAGTATGGTATGACAGGTGATCTCCAACAAATATTGTACAGTAGATGCATAATACCTGCATAGGCGTAAGTTCTAGCAACACAATGAAAATAAAGAAAATCTGCAATACTTGAACTTACAGCAGGGGCTTTTGATTTTCTAGGGAAATGAGGAAGGCTTCGATCTATGAATCCATTAGGAGCTCGACGACCCCCAACTGATTGTTGACCGACTAATGCAACCATTTGGCTAATATTAATAGGAGATCCTTTGGAACCACATTGTGACATGATCAATGGACTGTTTCTCCAAGGCAGTCCTCCCATGCATGCCTGATAAGGAAAATTTGAGTGATTCTCGTACAATGTTCAAGGCCCAACAGGGAGAAAAAAATAATACTTTGAAGCAATTAATTTTGACTCAAACAAGAACTATATCCTTCAGTAACACCTACTTTCAGCAACAAACATTCAGGTTAGGCTAGGTCTTCAAGTCATGCAATGATGCATCACACATAGCAGAGACCATCCACTCATTTGGGTAGAAAATACTATAAGAAAAATAAATATCATATTCTTACCTTCCCAGCATCTTCTCTAATCCTATTTAATAAATCTGTTATCACAGCTTCTAGTGTTTGAGCGGCATCACAACCAGGTTTAAGTTGTAGCTTTCCTTCGTTGAACTCTTTTATTTTTACATTACAAACATCATAATTTTCTGATAGTAATCTCTTTTTTTTATCAATCAATTCTTCTTTCGGTTGGACATCATCAATCCCAATTGAGAAGCCATGATTTCCAATCCATCGAGCACTGCATACCAAGCAAATATGGAGACAACATTTCTAATTTCAGATTATGGTACAAATTTTACATCAAATCATCAAAAGCATCCAAGAAAATGATGAATCATCTCAGCACAAAAAGTGCAGATAAAGTCAACCAGACAAATAATTTAACATCACAATGTTCACGGAGACAATTTGCAGTCACCTCTATGCTGTATCTAACATCTTGCCTGGTTACAAAAGTCCTAGCCAACCACCATCAATGACAACAATGTATTATATCCAACATTCAACTGTATTAATTTTTAGAATTATCATAACAACTTTACAGATCACACTAAAATCAAAAGGAAAGTAGACGGCTATTATGAAAGGGGGTTAATTTATAAAAATGCTTTCCTTTCACCTAGAGTCTACTCCCTTCTTTTCATTTTTCTTTTATAATCCATAAATCCCATAAACTCACTCTGCGAAATAATAAACTATATTAACTGACAGAAATCATTATACAGCAATACAAACATATAAAGAACTTTTGACAGCATTGTTCCAAGATATGTTCAATAATTTCAAATGTATTATTTGCTAGGTGAATACAAGAAGTTGTGGTGGGTAAAATGCAAATATAGACCTCAAACTACACATTGCAGAAATTAATCCATAGGAGGATGTAGAAAGTATTTCTGTCCAGTAACCAATAAACAGTAAAACTGTAATTATTTAAGTCAAACCAAGATACCAAATCAAAAGATCCAGTCAGAAGACTATATGGCACTTGCACAAAAGATTATATGACCAGCAAATAAGAAAATGCATGGACATGTACATGCAATTTAAAGGAATAAAGCAAAGTGCAAATAAAAAAGTTCACTGTCATTCAATGCCCACCAAATAAAAAGATGAACGGATATTTCCAATGAAAATTTATTGGAATAATGTTACCTCAATTTAGCCAGTCGATTCATGCAAACTGCAGCAGCATGTGCACCATAATCTCTAAGAAGAACAGAGTAAAGTCCATCTTTATTGCCATTTCCTGGAGTCATTTTCCTAGTGTAAGAACATGTTATCTGGTTTGGAAAAAGCAAGAAACTCTAAAAGAATAACATAATCAAACCCTTTTAATAAGCTACAAGAAACTAGATTCAGCTACAATAGTAAGGACCCGGAGATATGATAAACTCACCTAAAGTTGCCTTACCCACTTGCCCAGAAATGAGCTCACTATTCCGAAAATAAACAAACCCATCATTAGGGCACATTGAATCTATTCGAATTTCGTCATCCCCTTCAGTTCGAATTAACTTGTTGGAGTAGGTTTTCTCCTTGACTGCAAGATTAAGATAGACCCTCATAGTAGCATGTGGACGCAAGAGAACACTAAATACTTGTTTCCCAGTCCAGAGCTCAATTGGCTGCATAATGGATATAACCAAAGTTACAAAAGTAGACAGGCAGCAGGTGCAAAAAGATATCAACTAATTTGTTCTTTTTCCCTATTACCACAAAGTGTACATGATTTCAATGCAATTTTCAAAGTATAAGCAATACTATATAGAGGTACACCCCATGTCAAGCTTCACAACCTTATTTCAAACTAAATCATTTACAAATATTCCATGGGACAGCAAACAGATTATATTGGAATCAAAGAAAATGCTAGAACACTATCGAGATTACACATCTCACCTTAAGAATTGCAGGTGTTGGTAAATCAACGAGGTCCATGCCATCTCCTAGATAACAACACATAAGCGAAAAAGTTGCGCGGTCATAGAATGTGTCCTTCCTTGTAATGAGAAAAGAAGAAGTCAAAAAGTCTTGAGTAGAAGCAACCAAAATCTCCCCATTTTTTGGTGTGCATAAATTGTTTTGCACCTGGGAAGCACACAGAAAATCTCATAAAACCATTTTCAATATTTCATGAGTTAAAATAATTTTACATAATGACAGTAAGGCCATGGCTTATTTATTTAACCAAGAAAACATAATTTAACAAGACAATTGATCAAATGAACAATTACTAAATGAGATTGGTGGGCCACACCACAATGAGCTCAAGAATTAATTAAGACTGGTGGCCAAATTGATTTACATGCAAGGCTTGATTAAGATCTCATATTGTAGTGGCCATTTAGCCTCATTTCAAGTTTTCAGTGTTAGAATATTGCTGCTTCAATTTAATTCAAGTATTCTTACTGATCCAAAGATCTTGTGGATATCCAGTATTAATGGGCTACTAAAGATTGTAAAAAATAGCGATTAAAAATCCAAGTGTGTTTGTTTCAGTTCAAATTCTTGAATCTACAGTCAAACTCTGAGCAGAACAGGGTGCTTCAGAAGTTTATGAACATAAACATAGACCATTCAGCTAGTGGTTAAGTTTAGAGAAATTTCTAGCATATATGTAGATTATTTTCAACATTATTATGATAGCCTTCAGTTTGATGCCTAAAGACCCCTCGACGTCAGCATAAGGCCTAAGAAAATTACCCCCATCAACATAAGAGCCTCTGTTCGAGCCTCTTCTGTTTGTGGCACGTGCATATTCATTTCATCACCATCAAAATCAGCATTATATGGGTTGCAAACAGATTCATTGAATCTCAATGTTCTCCAAGGCATTATTCTTGCCTGCATGCATAAAACGAAAAATAAAAATCAATTAGATATATATGAAAAAAAAAAAATCTTACATGAAACCAGTTCAAAGGATCTAAAATCAATTTTGATCACCCTATGACACATGATAGACATCCGATGCAAGCTAGGTTGTCTGTTGAAAAGAACAACATCCCCATCTTCCAAATGTCGATCAACTATACAGCCGTATTTCAATTCATCAGCTATGCGAAATCTAAATTTACCATACAGGACCCTGCACAAATACAGCCATAAGACCCAATAATTAACACAAGAATTTTTCACAAGAATTTAATAATCGGTTGTGAACCTTGCCTTGCTGTGCCATCAGGATATCTGACCATCCTTGCCCCAGGGTATTTATCAGGGCCATTACGGACGCATTGCCTCAATTTCTCTAAATTGTAATGTGAAACACGTTCAGGATAAGTTAAAATCCGTGCCATTCGGATGGGAATTCCTACCTAAACCCAATACATTCATCAGATGAAAGACAAGTTGAAGGCATATAAGAATTAAGAGCAGCTCAAAAGTTGCTTGTGTTATCATAAAATGCTTGACCTCAGTAATTTTTAGATTAGGGTCAGGTGATATGACAGTCCTGCCAGTATACTCAACACGCTTGCCAGATAGATTCCCACGAAAGCGTCCCTGCTTCCCTTTGAGACGCTGAACAAAACCACTTAATGGCTTGGATAATTGCATGGTAAACGGAGGAACACGAACATCACTGTTTATATACTGGCCAACCTCAACTTGAAGATTATCCCAAGCAAGCTAACCAACAATTTTACATAAGCCAATTGTGGGAATAATATAGGCCCAAAGCAACATCTTTATTATACCACTTTTAATTCATTAAGGAAAAACATAATCAAGAAAATGATTAGAAACAAAAACAAGGGCGTAACTATGCTAACATTAGACTGGGAAAGGAAAATAAAAACATGAATGAAACATAAACAAGAATTCAATAAGAAATGTGGCTATTAGTTAGTGGCCAGAGAGCTTGTCACCATGAAAAAGTCAATCTAAATACAAACAACGTTCAAGAAGTACATATCATATATTATATTTGAAAGTAAAAATGGAATAAACAAATCTTGTATGAATGTTGCTAATGAGAATTGAGCCCAAGAAGTACGTAACTTGTCATGTCAATGGAGGGAAATAAATATCATGTTCTGACCACTCTCAACTAATGCTTTGGATCTTAAAATTGCAATGTGAACAACAGAACTAGTACAACAAGAAATTTACCTTCTTTATCACTAAAACTCCTCTAATGGCCCATCCAAACTCAAGCTTGGCTGGCAAGGAAGAAACCTCGTTTCCTTGTCGGGCAAACAAAATGGAGATCAAATTTTAATTCAGTACTATCGTGGCAATGACAGTGTAGATTTGGAGGGCAGATGGAGAATCATTAAGGATGGAAAGCACAAGCAAATGATAAAGTACCGAGAGCTATTATTGTTAGGAGCCAAATTCAGAAACAAGAACTAAATTCTGTCTACAACTAATTAAGAGAAGTTTGAGCTTGACTCAAGTTGGTACAAACAAAAGGTTATCGAGAAAATTTGAACTAAAATCCAAGCCTACATAATAATATTCAATATTCAGCTTCTTTTAAACAATGGTATAGTGTGATTCATAACACATTTCTTATATTTGAACTATATCATTAATAAAAAAGCCAAAATTGCTCTGGAGTCTGGACTATCAGAAATTTGAATTTTTGAGCTTGAACTTAGCTCATTTGTTAGATGAACTGCGCCAAAATAATTTTTTTACCAAGCTGGAGTAACAATAAACTTCTAGAAATAGATAACTTTAAGCAATGACATATAAATACTGCATCATATCAACAACACATGCAAAATTTATTTAATTTTAATAGTTAATATCAAGAACAATGTTGGAAAAAGTAAAAATCAATTTATTTTCCACCGTACCAAGCATTCAAAGGCAGAACTTGGTTTGACTAAATCCTGTCGAAGACTTGCATTTGCTTGAATAATACGTTTCAACCTCTCTGTAATGTCATTTTCATTACTGCAATAAAGAAGAAGCAGATCAGTAAATGTCATTTATAATTATAGCATCAGCAGTAGACCAGAATGCCAAAGAACAAATTGAAGTCCACTGAACAAACAGAACTTTAACATAATGCAATTTCAGAGATGCCATACAAACCTCTGCGAACCATCCATAATAACAGACGGGCGAATAGCTATTGGTGGGACAGCAATGTTGGTTACAATAAGTTTTTCAGGTCTATCAGAAAGATAAAGCAATTCACAATCCTGAAGTAGAATGGGACAAAAATTTTTCATTAGTAAAGTTCCATACCAGGTTTATGCATAATTCCCAAAACATCAAGAACATTCACAACTCATTATTCCTTTTTAATCTGGATAAGACAAATACTTCAAAAATAAACAAGATTTAATTAAAATATTAACATGTACCTCATCTGTCATTCTTTTAAAAAGATAAAGCACTTTGACAGGATTTAGATTATAAGTAGCTGCATTAATGGATGCCTTGGACTCTTTTGTGTGAGAAATTGCAGATCTGCATTCTTTCTCATTCTCATTCACTTTTGACAGATCATGAATAATTCCCAGCACACCCACAGCCTTCTTCACCATGCCTGAAAGGAACAACAGATGAAGCATGCATTACAAGATTGCAATACCATATCTCTAAATTTTGTGAAGGTTTCTATTTTCTTTCTCTAACATATATTAAATATTGTGAAAAAGATTTGCATCTAAGAACCACTTCTTCCTCCCTTCTAATTAATGGGAGAAAGGACGTGCTTGTATAAGTTCTTGATATACCCACTTCCTCTGTCCCAATTCTTTTTGTTTCCTTTTGGAACGGACATCTTTAGATAAGTATTCATATAGTCTTCATTAAGATCCCAAATTCTAAGAATTGGACTTAAAATATCTACATTAATGATAGTCAAGAAAGAAAACAATCATCAAAATGGACAGGGAAAACTCCCAGGAAAAAGCATCCAATCTAGTAGTATTGAAAATAATCCTACAAATGTATCCATTGTAGCACCAATCCCAGCTAATTAACTGCAAGACTACCAAAACAAAGGCAATATCATCACTCTGCCACATATGTCCAAAAACTTATCTAGACCATACACAGAGATTTTAACGTTACTTATATGTAGGATTGTTTATCATTGACGTGCATATTGAAGGTAGACCATGATTGTTCATCCTATTTTGACCTCTATGCGGTAGACATCTTTTTGCAATTCCTTTTTGTTCTCTTCCAAAATTGTAAGCATATCCATAATGTAAAATTCACTATATTGATAATAAATATTCAATAAAGATCTTGTAATATCTCATAAAGCCACACAGCACTTGCAAAAGACATCAATATGAATATGCCAATTCAAAGGAAAAACTAGATAAGAGACTTTTATGGATGGTCTAGAGGTACAGTCTTACAATAAGCAATTTCCCTATCAAGACAATGACAGGGCAGGAAAATGTATTCTGAATCTTGAAAAATTTATCAAGCACCCTACAGCTTAGTTTCTGTGTCAGTTGATAATTCAATGAACATATATTAGTATAACTACAACATATTTATTAATTGGCATACCAAAAAATAAGTGAATAATGAAAGATCATATCAGTAAAAATATGTAGTGACAAGAAAGGTAAAAGCCAAACCATTTACATATCCACATCTTGGGCATCTCACAGCTTTACTTGCCATGGTACTACACTTTTTTACCATACTCTTCATTAAATCACTCTTCCGCAGAGCCTCCATCTTTGGACTCCTCATCTTTTTCAAATATTCTTTACATAATTTCTCCTCCAGAAGTATGCGAGAACAAGACTACAAATAAACCACAGGCAGCAAGAACTAGTGTAACCAGCATAACAAGGATTAAATAAAGCTTTTCACTTTCAAATGCATGGAATAAATGCCCCATTTATTACATTGTGGAGCACAAGTTTCATCTTTAGCATGATTATAAGCTTAATGCTGATACATTGATATGTCTACTGAAACTACAACAAATAGAGAAAGGAAGATAATAACATGAATTTATTCATTCTACTACCTTACAAATACACTTTAATATGTCCAAGATTGTGCTCAAATATCCAACATTATACACAGGGTGAGCAAGATTCAGGTATCCAAAGTGCCCTGGACAATCACCAAAACCTCCATGGCATGTCGCACATGAACAACTTTTATTTGCAGGTCCCTACATCCCACAAAAAATGAACCTTTCTAAGAACATATTAAATTTTCCTTAAAAACAACAAGAAAGCAGCAAAAGGAGCAATAAAATACGTTGCAAATAATCCATCAAGCATTGAAATAACCTTACCACCTTTCTAAAACACAAATTTCACAATAGTGAAGCTGAGAAAAAAAAAAAGTTCAACATAAAGAGTAACAAAACAATTACATGTTCTTTCTCCTCTAAGGACCAGCAAAATGTAGACAGAACAAGAACATATAGTCTGTCATGATTTAGAATAGTTCATATAATTTTCTTTAGACAATATTTGTGGATGACTCTTATACATACTTATTCTGCATAACAGGAAATAAACTGGTTCTTTTGTTGTCTCCAAGCATGAATAAGTTCTAATATGCTTGAAACAAAACATTCTTGCATCAAAATCAAACAATATATAAAAAGCAATCATGGTAATGTCAGTAACATAGTTGTCTAGATATCAACATCAAAAAAAAAAAAAAATTTCCAATAAAATATAATCACCCGATCAATAATTGAAACAAATGTACATTTCCGGGTAATCAGCCAACAACAGTAATTATATGCAGTAACCTAATCAAATTCTAAATGCCTTTACTTTAAGAAATATAAATATACCATGCGAGGATCCAATAAGCCGCCTTGAATAGGCACTCTATTGGAGTTGTAGTATTGGCCTAAGTACACTTGTACTTCAGCAGCTTTCATGATCTCCGACTCCGACATCATTGAAAACTGAATGCTCTTTCTGTGAATAAAAACGACATCAAAACGAAATTAATTGACTAATATTGATCAAACAAAAACAATTAATTTGATTGTTAACTGACATTTTGCGTGGTCCAACATCTTCAATGTAGGGCTGCTTGGTAAACACTAGGTTCGGCGAACTCTGCTGCGGTTGCAGCATTTTGATCAGTTGGTGCCGCAAATGATCAAATATTGTGTATAAAAATAGTTAAATGCATGTATAACTCGTTGGAGATAATAAAATTGCCAAAATCAAAAGCACAAAGATACAGGGCGCCGCTTACAGCGGTGTGTGGTGAATGAGTTGAGGGTTTTGAAAGAGGTTGAAGGCAAAAGTCTTGAGGTTTTGGGGAGGGAGAGAATTCTCAAATGAAAAAACAAAAGTTTAGATCGTGGGATTCGAACTCGAGATCACAAATGAGATAAAGGTGGCCGCTTGGCCGCTATGGTACAGCAACCAAGTTACCGTTTGCCCTAAAATTATTAAATATAATGTTTACCAAATAAAAAATTAATTGCATCTAACTTCCAAAGTGAGCAGCGATTTCTTCTTAGTTCTTGTTAACCTTTCTATTTAATTCCTTTCTCTAACTTGATATGACAATAGTGCAACTTTTTAATATGTTTTATGTAGCATAATAAAATAAAATTTATTTTAACAATTCTTTAATATTTAAGTGAAAATAATAATTAAATTATTTATTTTATTTTACATCATCATTAATAATAAAATATAATATAATTTTTTTTATAGTAATCCAAATAAATGAAATCTATGTTCCTTTCTAACAAAATTATTAGAGCATCGTTGTTTGATTTGATTGGATAGTGTAACATTTTAATCAATAATAAAATTATAAATATAATTTTTATACATAATTTATATATAAATAATAATATATCATATTATGATTAAGTATTATTTTATATTTATTTTTTAATTATTTAATTATATGATAATACGTTATTATTTATATATAAAAATTATATATATAACATTATTCTTTAATTAAATATATGGCAATGAAATAGCTTCCTATAACATTTAATATGGGTATGTCCCTGAAATTGAAATTATAAGCAATATCCTGCCAATCAATATTTGTTTGGACGACTATAAAGCCCCTATTTACATGGTTATGGGGCTATGTCATCACACTATGGTTTATTGGTAAATTTGTTAATGCTATAAGTCCATTAATTTGTTACATACTCTTGCAAGCAACAAGGATACTTTGTGCATAATTTTATACATAAATAATAAAATATCATTATATTTATTTTTAATTTTTAACTATTCAATCACATAATAAGTTGTTATTTGTGTACAAAAGTTATACACATAACATTACTTTATAAACATTACTATTAGTGACATATATATATATATATATATATATATATATATATATATATATATATATAAAATAAATGTAACTAAAAAAAATAAAAAAGGAAAGGGAATGTTCAAGATTTACAGTATTTTAGACTTTGACTCCAAGCATCTTATGTCTATTTCTTCAAGGAAATGTTTCGAATGTTTCATTATATTTATATCAACTCAATATACTAATTTCTCATGAGATTGTATCATAATTGTTTAAAATTCTACTCTTAAAGTAGTTAATTTAAGATTCTACCTTCATATAATAGTTTATATGGGATTCCGTCGTGTTGGTTTGATTACAAATTAGATGTGTATCTAATTATATTGATTTGACAAAGTATTTGCACAAGTTCTCTAAACATGTGATTTAGGTACAAAAAGAGAAAAAGATTAGATTGTAAGTATATGAACTTTCACTTAGAATTACTATACTTTGGATAGCATAAATTCTCTTATGAACTTTAACCTTTTTAATGTGCTCCCAAGGTGTGTTTTTAGAGATAATTTTGAATCATGGAGAAAATATTTATTTTGAAATTAAAAATATGATAGTTTCACTTCAAAAAACTATTTTAATTTTGTTGTATACTTTAAGAAACAGACAGTCTTATTTTGGGAGTGGACATTCATAAGGAAAAAGTATTAAGTTTTTCAAAATATTTTTCAACTGTTATGAATTGTGACGAATATTATTTATCTTTTTGTATATGAAAGGGACGTTTGAATTCTTTGAAACAAGCATTCCATAATTTGTCAAACTTGTTAAACTTTACAAAATAGTTAACTATATTAAAAACAATTTTCTTGTTTATAGACCGACTTACAATTTGTCTTGAAGAACATAATGTTCTAGGCAAGAAATGTGCATTTAAAAGCTTGGACTTCACTTTTCTTCAAAATGTATAGACCCTTAAATAATTTCATTGAATGGCACTTTCTCGATTGATTGAAACAGAGATGATGAAGAGTGCTAAGGGTTAACAAGTGTTCAAAGGTTATTTGAGATATTTGATTGGACTTATATAACCATGATGTGTTTGTGTAAAATTGTATAAACTTTCTTAAAATAGTTCATTTAAATAATTTTGCTTTATTTAAACATAAATAAATGTATTTTAATGGCTAAGTCTAACAGGGTCGGTGTTGTCAACCGCCGGTAAAAGTAAGATGGATGACTTTATAAACTTGGTGTGAAGAGACGTGTCCCTTCAAACTGACCCTTGTTTCTATCTTCTCCCTAAAAACCCTAGATTCCAGTAAAAGACTCCGAACTAAAGTAACTGTAACCGTAAGTGTTGGCGATGAAGACAATCACAGGAAAGGTTCTCTCTACAAGCTCGATACCCCTCTCCAAAGCCTCCTCCATTCTCTCCAAATTCGCCAATGCTGACACCAACGCCTCACCGGCGCTCTGCGCCTACCTTCGACGTGCTTCTGTTGCTTTTAACGAGTTGTCTCAGCTTCACAAGGAACTCAAATCCAATCGCAAAAGCAAAACTTCCAACTCGGAGATTCTTGCCGAAGAGGAAAAGCCGACCCGAAGTGTCCTCTCTAATCAACAAACCGGTCTTCCCGAGTTGAGAGAATCGAGTCACGGGCTAAGCAACGGAGTAGAGAGCAAGAAAAAGAACGATAAGAAGAAGGAAAGAGGTGAGTTTGTTAACGGGAGTGGAATTGTTGTGGTCAAGGAGAAGACAGCGAAAAAGAAGAGAAAGAGCGGAGAGATTGAGGAGAGAAAGGAAATATATTCAGGAGAATCACCGATTAAGAAGAAAAAGAAAAGAAAAACTGAAGAGCACAGTTAAATTTGGTAATCTCTTTGGAGCAAAATGTACGTGTGGCATTTAAATGGGTAATTTTGTGAGATTGCAGTTTTGCATAATGAAAAGGAAGATATGATTCTTGGGTAGTTTCTATCATGAATTTTTAATTGCAGTGTCATCTATTGATATTGAATCCGATGCTAATTTAATTATACTATTTGTTCTGTTGTTGATATGTGCAATTTGAAACTAAGTAGGAGTGTTCTATTTACTAATACAAAGAATTTTCAGAATGCATTGCAATGGAAGTAAGGGGCTTTCAATTGTTGAAGAAAAATGTCTTCAATTGAATCTGTGTTTCAATGGATTGGTCAAAATGGTTGACACTGGTGGGAAAATTTCTTAAATGTTTATTTTGCTGTCTCTTGAAACTCAGTGTTGCGCTATCGCTTAGTGTTGGATGCCTGTGGCAGTCCAACAGTTCATTGGTCGGTTGAAGTTGGTAACTTCAGTATAATAAATTTTTCCATAAGGAAAAGAAGCCTGGCTAATGATAGTTGTTTAATCATTCACCAATAATTAGCGGACACCATGGTTTGGTTAACATGTGTACACATCTTGGTATTGCATTTGACCAATTATCTGTATAGTAATAGTTGCAAATTCTATTTGTTTGGTTGTCTGTAAATTTAAGTTAGTTGCTCATGAAATTCAAAATAATCACTTTATTTAATCTTTGATTGCTCAGATAACTGTTTACTCGTGTAATACATGCCCACCATTCCTTGAATGGTCTACTAACATTAGTGTTATATGAGAAAATTTTGGAGACCTACGGACTCTTTGATGCTGGCCTCTTCCTTGAATTTGAAAATTCTGTGTCTAGTCTGAAGTTAATATAATAAATAACTAGTGAATTAAGCATAACAATCGTCTGAAATTTATGTCAAATGTTTGCCTCTTTTCTGGATGACATGTATATGAATGGTATAACTAATGATCGATGACATTTGTGTTCAATCTGCTTTACCAAATTGCTGTAGGTTGTAACAAGCAGGAACTAATATCAAGCTTTGTTTGAATGAAATGTGCTTTTCTGTCTTCAAGGAAAATTGTCTTCTGCTCCAGAATATTAGACTTCAGATTCCTTTGAATAGTAATGTTACAAAATTTTCATGTAAGATAATATTGAACAGACATGTTCAATATCAGTTGATGAAGCTCTTTGATAGACAAAAATAATTGGGAATTTCTGATGTTGTTACTGTCCATTCTTTTTACAATAATAAGTTTTTGATAAAAAGTCTTTACTATTCTAATCAGCTGTAAATGCATCTGGTTTTATTTAATCTATAGCTAAGAACTGGCTACATGCATCTCATCATAGAGACAGAGCATTCAGTGGAGGCCAAAAAGTTATGTGACTGTTTCGCACAGCGGAAACCATCCTTCCCGGAGTCATCTGCTTACCAAATAAATATACCATGAAGTTCACCTCGACTTTTCAGCTTAATACAAGACTCGTAGCCACCTTGATATTTGGATGCTGAGCTTTGAGGGAAGAAACACGAGCAGGGGTAAGGTTTTGTGTCCCAGTATACTCTTTAGTCACCACTGGTGGGAGATGGATGAGAAGCTGAGGTTTAGTCTATATCAAAGGAGATAATAAAATGAAATTGAACTGGTACATCAGAAAATGTAATGTCCTTTCCCTCAGCTCCTATATATTCCCTAAAGAGTTTGGTTTGCTGGCCTGCTTGTGTTGATGAACATATGGCTAAGATAATATTTAGAAGAAGACGGACAAGGAGCTTGCACAACTTTCATGGTATTTTTTATTATGCACATGTCTTTTTCAAGTTCATGCATACGTCTCCTGGCATGCACAGCATTATCGCCTTGGCAGTTGTTTGTGGACCAGATTATTTGGAATTCAACTTTCATGGTACTTTTTAGTGTATATGCACTTTACTACAAATTTTATGCAAGTCATCACCCTCTTTGCAATGTTCATCTCATGTCAGTCTTCCAGTAAGAGTCTACACTAAAAAAATTAGCTAGATGATACGCAAGATTATTTAAAATTTTCTGCAAAATAAATCAGAGAGGGATAATATTATTGAATTCTACATGTTAGAAAAATTGTCCTTCCTTTCATTTCCTTGACTCCACATAGATCGACAAACATAAATTCCGCTGAGGAGTTTTACTGAATTGAAAAGAAAAAGAAAATCATTCAGGCAGTTTCTGTTCAGAGCAAGCCAAAAAGTGAGTAAAATAAAGTTAACACTTGGGAAGATCTGCAGGTGGAGGAAGGAGTTTCTGTTTAGGAAGCTTTCCATCTAATACAATCCAAGCCATTTTAAGACCCCAGCTGGTGTGGACTTCAAGGTGGCAATGCATAAACCAAACCCCTGTTCACACACGGTTGAGCTTAAATTAGACTGTTATAATTGAAACCATGTCTAAATCAGCGATAAGATGGATGTTCATTTAACTAATGCAAATTATAGTGATCTTTTGTCTTTCACCTACCTGGATTGTCCGCTAGGAAACGAATGGCCACCCACCCACCTGATGGCACGCCAACGGTGTTCCGTTCAATAGGATCAAAAAGATTGAAGTTTGCAGGGTCATTGTTTGGATCGAAATTTCCAAAACCTTGTCCCACAACAAAGAAATTGAAGCCATGCAAATGAAGAGGGTGGCTTTCAGCACCTAGTATACTGGTATCCTGCAGAATGAGCTCCACGCTTGTGTTATAAGGAAGTACCACTAACTTTGTTCCATTGCTCACCATGGTATTGTTTGGTGGGATGCCGGTGTAATTAAATTGAATCGATGGATAGATAGGAAAGTTGGGGGTGTAAATTCCATTTGATTGGCCAAAAAAGTGAGATTGGAGTAGAGCTGTGTTTGGCATTGTAAAAGAGACATTATTAACCGAAGCTGCAAACATGGTTCCATTGGGGCCTTGGCAGGTTTGGTTACTGCTGCAAGGACTTGTTCCTAGGCCGACTATGAAAAAGAATCGCTTATTGACATTTTTGGGCACATTAGCAGGGAATTGTGCATTTGCTAAGCTGTGAAGTTTATTGGCGAAATTTGTAGCAAATGAAGTGTCGTTAAGAGGAGGTAAAATTGGTTTAATAAGTGGAAGTTTTTTGATGGAGTTGCTTGAATGGAAGTTCATTGGCTTTTCATACTCTAAAATACCAGCAGCTGTTGTATTGTCGAAAGTGCCCCGACCAGTCACATAAGGTCTAGCAGTCATAAAAAATGCGGCACCTGGGTCCTGGGATTTTGTTTCGAGAAGAATATTTGTCGTCTGACCAGGGGCAATGAGTAATGTTTCAGTTTGAAAAGGTTTAACATAAACGGCATCAACCTCAACAACTGTGACAGTATGATTAGCAATGCTGAAGAAGAGCTCGTCATTTAGTGCAGCATTGATTAAACGCAGAAGATAGGTTTTTCCAGGCTTCGCCTTAAGTTTGAACGTATCTGCCAACACAAATTTATCAAAATCAACTAAAATGCTCTTATTCATAGTATATATGTTGTGGAATTGGCTACCTTTAGCTGAGCAGTTATATAAAGGCCCTGGAAGTCCATTGATGGTATAGGCATCTGACACATTAGGGCCTCCACCTGTTTGAAGGGCTTGGCTAATGATAGCCTCAGTATCTGCATTGAACCATTCTCCTGCAATTTCAAATTTACGCATCATTAATATTGCAGCAAATTCATACTACTTTGGAAGAAGATAAATTACAAATGTGTCTTGTTAATAGTTTTAATTACCAAAGATGATGGGGACCTCCCTGTAAGGTTTAGCAAAGGGGTAAGGAACGCCGCGCTTGGGAAGAATGATGATGGGGCCATAGAGAGTTGATCTTAGCCATGATATATGAGCATGCCACCACAGTGTACCTCTCTGCCCAACAATGGTGAAGTTATACACATAGCTCTGCCCTGTTTGAATGGGGCATTGAGTTATATATGCTGGTCCATCAGCCCATCCGCTTTGAAGCTGCCGAATGCCATGCCTGTTTCAAACAAACCATAACTTTTAATCCTATAAGGGCTAAAATGATTTTCCTTATTAAATATATATGTATATATTACCAATGGATGGAGATATTGTTCTGGACATGGTTAACGACTTTGATTAGGAGCTGATCACCCTCCCTTGCTACAATGCGAGGCCCTGGAAATTGCCCATTTACTGCTACAATGCTTTTGGTATGGCATAGACGTGTCACATTTTGCAATTGGACCTACAAATTAATATACGTTAAAAGTTATTAAAACTGCCCATTTATTGTAGAATGTATCATATTGCAGTATTTCATACATCAAATTTGTAGTGCCTAGTGATGCCAAGTGCAGGCTCAGCAAACAGAGACAAAGTGAAAAAAGAGAAGAGGAATCCTATGAGGGCTGGTGATTGAAGCAGTGAAGAACCCATTTTTTTCTCCACTGTGTCTAATGGACGCATAGAAATAGAACTACTTCTTGAGTATGTATGTATATATTCATCAAAGCTTATACGTTAGCATTTATATAAAGAGTTGAGGAAGGTTAACGGCGTAGCTGAAGGTGATAAAAAAATATTGCAGCAGATTTCTGTAGTTTCAAGCACAGTGAAAAAGAAGAGCTCAATGGCTAGTTGTTAGAACAACTTTAGAGTGGTGTCAAAGGTAATCAATTAATATTTCTAACCACCTTTCTTTCTAGTCAAACCTTGATTATCTCCTCATTTATATGCCTATGCAGATCATATGGTGAATAATTGATTATAATTTTGCCGACTTCCATGTTTATTAAAGATTACTGATTCTGATCACCAACACTGGTAGTCGCCACTTCTCTGTCACTGGTGAAATATGCAAAGCAATCACAAGCAACTTCCAATTAAATATATATTTTTTCAAGCTTGGCTTCATTAGTTTCCCTTCAGTTCATTTGGATTTGTCAACTGAGATAAAACACAAGACCACTTGCCATGTATCACTCTCAATTAAGATTCTTGGTGATCAAGCAAATTTCAAGTTCTTATCAAGATTAGATGTGGTGTATATATAAATATATATATATATTGAAAGAAACAGGGTCTTAATAAAATATTATTACAGAAAACGCAGTAGTCGTTCGTAGTTAAAGGAATATCCTTCAAGAAAGATGGGAGAGATTATAGGTACATATTATAGGATCACATTGAAGTCCAATTATACAAGGCACATGAATGAGCTCGTATTATTAAGGCAAAGGTCTTGGCGGACTCAGTCGCTCGTGCTACTTCTTCCCTCCTCCATCAGAGTTGAAGGAAAATAGCCAAGAAAAAACTTCTGAAGCATTAAAAAAAGAGAGGAAAACCTCATGGAAAACATGAAATCCAAGTTCCTTCTTTTATAATAGAAAGAAATGTGGCATGACCGTTCGATCCACTCATGGATCTTTTAACTATCTCATGATGCAAACAGTGCATGTCCAGGTGCTTTCCACAAGGAAAGTGATGTCATAAGATACATTACTCAAAATGTATGAGATCATGATAGTAAATTCAGATTTGAATTATGATTATAAGTTAAAGAAATTTCAAATGTATTTTCTCTTAAAAAAAATAATTCCACAAATAATATTATGTATTATTTTTATACTTTATTTAAACTAGTAAGAACATCGTGAATGTAAATATTTTAAGTATTGGATCGAACCACGTAAAAAATTTATTATCTCATTTTTTCTTATCTTTATCAAACTATTATGTCTTATATTCATAACGAATTTATTTAAATCATCTTAGATTCTAATCATTGTTATTATAGGGCAAGACTCTAAATTATATACATTAATTTGTGACGAGAAATCTCATCAACATAACATAACATAATTAAAAAAAATATGCTAAGTGTCCATGGATATATGCCAATGGATGGAGACATTGTTCTTGACAAGATTAATCACTTTCATATTAGTGGATCCGGGGTCAACTACTCAACTTACCCAATAATTTTTAGAAAATTTTAGTTTAATATATTTAAAATACCAATATAATTTTTAAAAATTTGATTAATCTTTTTTAATTGTTCTTTTACTAAACCTTGACCCCTAAAGTCAGCCATTAAGATAGTCGTCTCCCCTGCAAAACTGCAAGGCCCTGGAAACTGACCGTTTGGTTCTTGGTATGGCACAGACATGTTAAGAGATAAGAAAACAGCAGCCACAAAAGTTAGTTTATAGCGTCCTCTTGATCACAACACACATACAAGACAGACACTAAGTGCAGGTTCGACAAGACGAGGTGAAAAAAGAAAACAGGACTACAGAAACTGCTGACGATTGAAGTAGAAAAACACAGTTCTCTCTCTCCTACAGAAAGAATTGAGGAAGGTTCTGTGATCCATTCTCTGATTAAATTTTATAATTTAAAGAACACAAAAATAGCTCAGCGATTACCAACTTCAGAGTGGTGTCAAAGGCAATCAATGAATTCGTCCGACCACCTTTCTTTTAAGTCAAACCTTTATTATCTCTGTCACTTCTGATAAAACGGCCATGCGTAAGAGATCAATGATTTTGATCACAACAATACTGGTATTTGGTAGTCGCCCGTTCCCTGATATAGGTGAAAAGTGCAAATCAATAAGACTTGACTTCGAAAGCAAAATCCAACTTCAAGAAGAAAATCAATGAAACATGGGAATTGTCTATCACTGTTGTCTTTTTTCTTCACTAGCTGCACCTCTCTCTTCATTCGGATATACATATACAATTAAACTGAGATCGGTTTAAATTTGTATCAAAGATCAGATGTGTCAACTCCTTATGGAAAACCAGCATAATGATTAAATTTTCTGAAAACCAAATTGGGTAGTTAAAAAGATGAAATATCAATTCTCCAAAAAATGAAGATATTTAATTTAGAATATCGATGAAAGAAGTCATTTCATGTCCATCCACATGTATACTATAACACTTTTTCTAAATATCTTTCTAGGTATTTCCAAATAATTAATTACATCATATTACTACATAAATTTTTGGAAATAAGAATTTTTTTTTTTGGTTTTCATTCAATTAGAGAATTTTCACTTTTATTTTTATTAATCAGGAATATAATATAGCAGAGTCTAGGATTAATATATTTATTGTAAAACATATCAAAGTGACAGTGACCCCAGAATATCATCCTTAGAGGAATACTTTATTGTCACACTAATGTCAAAATGACCAGAGAAAAGAAATTCCCGGCTAAACCATAAAATAATTCATCCACTGATGAGTAAATATTGCTTGAAATTATAATTAACATTGCAATGATTATTAAAAAAATGTCAACTCTTTCTCTTCCCTATTAAACTCAACATCAATCGATCATTGGACTTAAATCAGCCGAGGCCATTAGTTGGTTGTTCTGCAGAATTGAGTAAGATTGTTGTTAACACTTGGGAAGATCAGCTGGTGGAGGAAGTAGCTTCTGATTGGGAAGCTTTCCATCTAAGACAATCCAGGCCATCTTCAAACCCCAGCTGGTGTGAACTTCCAGGTGGCAGTGCATGAACCACACCCCTGTAGAGAAAAATGCATAACACAAAAAGATTTTGGTAAGTTTCTTCATGTGTGAATGTATGTATATGCAGTAATGCTTGTTATTATGCATCATTTTGACCCACCAGGATTGTCTGCAAGAAACCGGATTGCCACCCATCCGCCCGAAGGCACGCCTACTGTGTTCCTTTCAATAGGGTCAACAAGATTGAAGTTTGCAGGGTCCTTATTCGGGTCGAAGTTTCCGAAACCTTGACCAACAACGAAGAAATTGAAACCATGCAAGTGAAGAGGGTGGCTTTCAGCACCTAGTATGCTTGTGTCCTGCATAATTAGCTCCACACTAGTATTAAAAGGAAGCACCACTAACTTTGTTCCATTGCTTACCATAGTATTATTCGGTGGGCTACCCGTGTAATTGAATGGAATCAACGGATAAGTAGGAAAATCAGGAGTGTAAACACCGTTTGATTGGCCGGAAAAATGAGATTGGAGTAGAGCTGTGGTTGGCATTACAAAGGACACATTATTGATAGAAGCCTGAAACATGGTTCCATTAGGGCCTTGGCAAGTTTGGTTGCTGTGGCAGGGACTTGCTCCCAAGCCCACAGTGAAGAGGAATTGCTTGTCAACCTGTTGGGGCACATTGGCAGGGAATTGTGGACTTGCCAAACTATGAAGTTTATTAGTGAAATTTGTGGCAAAAGATGTGTCATTGAGAGGAGGCAGAACTGGTTTAAAGAGTTGAAGCTTTTTGGAGTTGGAAGAATGAAATTTATGTGGGTTTTCATATTCTAAAATACCAGCAACAGTTGAATTGTCGAAAGTGCCTTGGCCAGTTACATAAGGTCTAGCAGTCATGAAAAATGTTGCACTTGGGTAATGGGATTTGGTTTTCAGAAGAACATTTGTTGTTTGTCCAGGAGCAATCAGTATAATTTCAGTCTCAAAAGGTTTCACATAAACAGCATCCACATCCACAACTGTAATCGTGTGGTTTGCTATGCTAAAGAAGAGCTCGTCGTTGAGTGCAGCATTGATTAAACGGAGAAGGTAAATTTTTCCAGGTTTCACCTTCAGCTTGAATGTATCTGCCAGTACATATTAATGCAATATATTCTATCAGAAGCTGTTTATAGAATAACTGTAGAATATATAAAATGTCTTCTAGATTTTGGTACCTTTAGTGGAGCAGTTATATAAAGGTCCTGGAAGTCCATTCATGGTATAGGCATCAGATACATTTGGGCCTCCACCTGTTTGAAGAGCTTGGCTAATAATAGCCTCAGTATCTGCATTGAACCATTCTCCTGCAATTTCAAATTCAAGCATCATTAATATTGTCAGAAAATTCAGACTACTTTTGAAGGAGATAAATTACAAATGTGTCTTGTTAATAGTTTTAGTTACCAAAGATGACGGGGACTTCCTTGTAAGGTTTAGCAAAGGGATAAGGAACGCCGCGCTTGGGAAGGATGATGATGGGACCATGGAGAGTTGATCTTAGCCATGATATATGAGCATGCCACCACAGAGTACCTCTCTGCCCAACAATGGTAAAGTTATACACATAGCTGTGCCCTGTTTGAATAGGGCATTGTGTTATATATGCTGGTCCATCAGCCCATCCGCTTCGAAGCTGCCGGATGCCATGCCTGTTTCAAACAAACCATAACTTGCAATTTTCTGTGAGAGCTAAAATGATTTTTCATCTTACATGTGTCTTATATACATTACCAATGGATGGAAATATTGTTTTGGACATGGTTAACGACTTTGATAAGAAGCTGGTCACCCTCTCTTGCAACAATGCGAGGCCCTGGAAACTGCCCATTTACAGATACAATACTCTTGGTGTGGCACAGACGCGTCACATTTTGCAAGTTGATCTACAAATATTTTGGCAAACTGTTTAGACATGAACAACTTTAGAAATTACACATACAATGAGGTGCATAATACAACATTACACGTACATCAAACTTGTAGTGCCTTGTGATTCCAAGTGCCGGGTGAGCAAGCAGAAACAATGTGATTAAAGAGAAGGAAAGTACTAGACAAAAAGGACCCATTTCTCTCTTTTCTTTTTTCTATGGAAAAGTTCAGATTCTGATGGATATACAGAACTACTCCTTGAGTCTGTATTTATAAGAGCTTATAAGGTGGCACATATATACAGAGTACAGAGATTTTTAACTTTTACGTGGTTATGTAGATTGAAGTAAAAAGAAATCAAGAACAGCTCATATTAATAGCTACATTGAGATTGACTAGTTGTTAGAACAGCTTTAGAGTGGTGTCAAAGGCAACCAATTTCTCTGACCTCCTTTCTTTTCAAGTCAAACATGGATTATCTGCTAATTTATAAACCTAGTTATGGCGATACCATTTATACCTACTTCCATACTTACCAGTTTATTACCACCATTATATCAAGATTAGATCAATGATTAATTTGTAACTAAAACTCAAGACCCCACTTCTCCATCATTGCTGAAAAGTGCAGATAAATCAAAAGCAAACTTTCACATCAAAACCGATTGTATCATGGTATTGTTCAAAGGAGAAGATCAACTTAAAGAATGAAATATCTTTATTATAATCTCTCTTCAGTTTGTCTGGACTTTTCGACACAGACAAAAGCATGAAAGTACTGGCCATATATCATTCTCAATCGTCATTCTTGGTGATAAAGCAAACTGGAAGTTTCCTGTCAAGATCAGATGTGTCCAGAAACTATGAAGAAAAGGAGAGGATTGATGAACATTGTAGAACATTTTAACAATTACAAATTTATCCAACACTTTTAACACGATAATATCTTTTTTTATACATAAAGAATCAAAACTCGAAAGAGCAATACTTATTTATATGTGTATATTATTTTATTTTTAATTTAAAATTATCTAATCTCAAGATGACATATATCAAATATATACTTATTTATGTATTCAAAATAAATAAACATAATTTTACTGAAATCAATATAATACATAATAGAATCAAAATAAAAAATTGGCAAAATTTTAAAATTAATCTCCCGTCATTGCTAGTGATGATTTGCTACAAAAACACCCACTCGACTTTTTAAAGTAAAGTCTTCCAAGCAATCCATATTACACAATAAAATGTTATATGTGATTGAAAAATACATTCAACTAGAGGACCTCTACATGTAACTTAATATACATCCTGATGGTTTCTTTTTTTACTCCATATAATTGCTATAAGCAGTTAACAGAGAAGCTGTCATGAAGCTGAAGTGGTTCGTAACTCCTTCACTAACCCTTCAGTTTTCATTTGTAATTTTAGGCTGTTTTAAGCGTCATGAAAATTGAAAAGGGTCCCCAAGTGATGGGAGATTGGCTTTAAGTTTTGCAAATTGTAGTTTTAATTTTTTATGTTCAATTTCGTTTCTTTATATAGGTATGTATAGAGACTTAATTTACATCCAGTATTTTGTGTCAAAGCATTATATGGCCTCTGTTTTCATTTTGATGTTGAATTGGTTTGTGATTCATGTCTTTTAGCTTGAAATTTTCATTTAAATGAATATTATACGAAAAACTACAAATTTTGATATTTAAAATATTTTGTAGACTGATTTGAGTAATTTTCAAATTCGGAAGAATTGATCCAGATGAAAACTTGACTAAAGGTCATGGATGACCTTTTAAACGATATTTTACTTTTAGTGACATCAATTAATTGAAATGATGTATATAAAAAGTAATGTTATATATATAATTTTATACACAAATAATAACATATCATCATGTGATTAGATAATTAAAAATAAAATAATATTTAATTATATAATAATATGTAATTATTTGTATATATGTAATTTTGTTAATATATAAAATATCTATTTTGTATGACATATCGTTTTCTTTTGATTTATAAAACTGACGTGTCATAAGCTTCTTTAATGTTATCCCACTTGGCCGACATATTATCTGCATTTGGATTTGCCAAATGACATGTCATGCATTCTTAAAAAAAAAAAAACGTGAAATCCCATTTCGGTGTGTCGGTGCAATTAAATTGAATTAATGGATAAATAGGAAAATCCGGGGCGCAAACACCATTTGATTGCCCAAAAAAATTGAGATTCGAGTAGGGCTTTGGTTGGCATTACAAAAGACAACGTTATTGACTGAAGCCTGAAACATGGTTCAATGGGGCCTTCGCAGGTTTGGTTACTGTTGCAGGGACTTGTCCCGAGGCCCACCATGAAAAATAATTGTCCCTTGTGGTACACTGGCAGGGAAATGTGCAATAGCCAAGCTACGAAGTTTATTTGAAATTTTGTGGCAAAGGAAGTGTCATTCAGAGAGGGTAAGATTGGTTTAAGGAGTTGGAGTTCAATAATGGCGTTGCTGGAATGAAACTTGCCTGGCATTTGGCTCTCTAAAATACCAGCAACAGTTGAATTTTCTGAAACTTGACCAGTCACATAAGGTCTATCAATCATGAAGAATTTCACATTCGGATTTTCAAAACCAAACTGGATGTCAATCCAGAGGGGCAGTCTGATTTAATCTAGTCTACCTTCTAAAACGGTTTTCAAAATAATTGAAACTTTTTATTACTAGGTGATGATCAAACCGGTCAAACCAGCAGGTTTGTTCCAGTTTTTAATACTATACCTACTACAATTTTTTTAGTAAAAACGAGAAGCGCGGATAAAAAATTAATATAACAAAGGTTAATCAGAAATATAAAAACGATTAGATTAAATCAATATTTGTGAACCTCAATGCAGATTGAGGTTTGTTTTGAAAGCTTGATAGGATAAGATATGCAAAAAATTAAAAAGGGTTTTTAAGTGGTCTAACCTTCTTCCATCATCTCTTATTTGTATATTCATATATCATACTTACCTATGTCCCTAATTTATCTTGATTCGGGGGAAGTAATTAAGGTAATAGACTTCCTTATTAGGAAAAGTTTACTCACCCAAATTTTATTTGACAGTGCAACAATGATAGTTCATCACCCATCAATCAACTGTTTCACAATTTACTTTATTATTGGGTTTTCTTAAATCTAGGGTACATGGTAATGATACTACTAAAAAAAGATTAGTATTCTAATACAATGAAAATTTTATTTTATATATATGTATGTATGTATGTATGTATGTATGTGTACTTCCAGTAAGACTTGCAATGAAAACTGTACGTCCTTGTTAAAGGAAAAAAAAACTTGCTTTAAATGTTACCAAAAAATAATTATATTGATGTGATAAATCTGTTCGATTAAAACTATTCCTGTAAGTGGTAGTTTTTATCTGCGACTTATTTTCATACATAACGTGGTAGTTGTCCCAACTCACGAGGCCACTCTATGTCATATTCCTTCCCAGTATTATCTTTTGTTTTCAGAGCAATTTTACGTGTGTTTATATTATGGTTTATAGTTATTGATTTTATCTTGTTCTAGATATATAAAAAAAATGACTTTAATTCTCGAACAATTTGTACATAATGGTCTAATTTTTTTCAGTGTCATCTTCCTAACTCCATTGTACATGTCCTGTGGTTGCAGTGCACCCCTAACCATCTACAACACACTCAAAACTAGCAATTACATACACTCAGATATTAACATGTTCATACGCCATTTTTGCTTGAGTTTGTACCGCACTTCACATCTTTGAGCTGTAACAGAAGTCGGAAGGAGAACTTATGACTTATATGATAACATATTATTAATTTTAATTAAGTCAATCACATTACATCAATTCCATGAGGTAACGAAATTGTCCCGTCCAAGTGATTTTGCTATGAAAATCTTGATAGATAAATAACTCATTTCACTTAACGTATGTATTATGGTTTACAGGAAAACGCCATGTGAAGAAATGGTGACGATTCGGCAAGAAAAATGTGCAGCAGATAGCTTCTTTTATTGAAGATGACGTTAAAAGTAGGGCCAAAGCACACAAATATTGGTGAGGAATGAATATGATTCTTGCTATAGACGTAAGCTGTAATTATTGGAGTATTCATTTCATGGTAACTCCAGAAAGAAAGAAATGACGTAAGTGATGAGCCCGTGTGCTTTTAATTCTCAATTAGAGGCATGTAAATCAACACTCTTTTAACTTCTTTTTCTCTTTAACAGCTCAGGATCCCCTGTCTCGTCGTATAAATCAACATTATTTACAACCATATACATAATAGTGTCGAATTATGAGTAACATATATAATCAATAAGGCCAAAAGATTTATTCCCACCCAAGTTTTAGTCTATTCCTATAAATATACGTGTAGAGTTTTAAAAACTCAAACACTTCTCTAGAAACGATTAAATTTAATTAAAATCATTAGTTATAATAGATAAAATTATTATTTTATTACTAAACCCTAAAACTCTTAAAATTTATATCATTTTCTCCTATTAATTTGAAAAACTAAAAATTTTCTTATAGGATTAAGTTTTAAAAAATTCATTTTTTTCCTTAACTCTAAGGTTTCATATTTTTTCTTTTGCAGTTGCCCCTCAAACTTTTTGTAATGTTGTTTCACCGGTCATTTATAAGGTTTCATCTCTAGTAGTTTAATGGAATCTGGCCGCCAACTTATCTTCTCCATTGAATCGTCGACTCTTTCATCATTGGTGGCTCTAGGCTTTGAATCATTGGCCGAATCATCTCCTATTTCATCTTCATTTTAGCTATTCTAGAGACGAAGATTGGCTTTGAATCATTGACTCTGAATTGTCGATCACATCAAAAGAAACGAAGATCAATATCAGAAGATTCGTCTGATACCAATTTGTCAGTCGGACAAAGATAAATCATCTTTATTCAACCAATGAGACAATCGTTATTGTCTCTTTATTGATGAAGACAGTTCGTCTTCGTTTGAATAAATTGTTACCAATAGAAAGGTCGACAACAGGAGAAGAAGATGGTGGAAAGGTCGGTCAACGTCAATAAAGGATTTTGGTCACTGGAGAAAGAACAGAAAACCTTAGGGAGAAAAATTAAAATTTTAAAACTAAATCATGTGGAAAAATTGTTAGTTTTTCAAACCAATAGAAAAAAATAATATAAACTTTGAAGATTTTAGGATTTAATGATAAAAGAAAGACTTAACACTTTATAACTAACGATTTTTGTTAAGTTTAACAACTTATAAATGAGTATTTAAATTCTTAAAACTTTGTAAGTATATTTTTTAAAATGAGTTAAATCTTGGGTAAAAATAAATTTTCTGGCCTATCAATAATTCCTTAGGTTTCATACATAAAAAAATTGATTAATTTTCGTACTATATATAATAAGGTCAACATTTATGAAAAAACTTAAACGTCTGTCGACAACCCGAAGACAAATTTTATGTACCAAATAATGGAGTATCCACGTAATTGTCTTTGTACGCGGTTGTTACAAGAAGTTGGATGAGCAAATAAATGAAAATGTATAGGTAGAGTTGGATTTAATAATTAAATTTAGCAGTATGAGCGTGACGTAGTGGTGAACTATAAATACTAGCAGAGGGGGCTATTTAATTTTTGCTCACACGGGTAGAGGTCCCTGTCGTGTGTCTTTGATTTCGTAATCTTCAAAATTATTGAAGGCTTTAAACATTATCACAATGTCAAATTCCCAGAGACAAGCCATAATGTTTGACGGCCCTAAAGAATTATTTTGCCTTTTTGTCAGGAAATGATAGATTACAATTATTTATCTTTGTAGTTATCAACTAATTGTATAATCTTTTTGGGATCAATGTTCTTCTTATGGTTGAAAAAATTTTGGGAACATGGACAAATATTGAAATTGATTTGATTTAATGTAATTCATATGAATGTGTAGTTCAATAAATATAGGTTATTGAGTTTATTGAATTTGTTCAAAGAGGACTAAGTAAACTATTTTGAAAAAAAAGGTTAAGCGTCATTTCCCAATACATGCCTGATAAGTCAACCCTATAATCTCCCATTAATGGAGTTATTTTGCAGCAGCAGCTTCAGATGTTAGGAATTGAATTGTCTTTATAATATTGTTAATTTTCATTTGATGCATTGACTTGTCTGCAAGGTTCAATGAAAAGCTGCCTTCTGCGTGACTACATATCCCTAATGTTACAGGTCGAGTACTAATGGCGATATGGCAGCTTTTATTTCATAAAATATATAAATGAAAATCAGTGTCGATAAAAGAGAAATAAAGGAGAGCTTTTAAGCATAATAGTTGAGAGTTTATATATGTTAAATAAAGAAAACAAATTAAGAGCTGTAGCGAATAGGAGACCAATGTGTTTACTCAGTAGACAAATTAGATCTTTCTGAGTCTCCAGTCCAGCTAAACATAACAGTAACCAAGACGAGCAAAGGAAAAAAGTCACAGACGACAGATTTAAAAGCCTAACCTAAAGAGAGAAAGAGAGCTATATGAGCCAGCATTTAGGTTTAGTTATTAATGGCGGTGTTGCACGAGAGATGCCTGTTTGATGAGGAGTTTGAGTTACACTCTTCTTTAAGATTGGTGGCTGTAATTGGGAAGAGCTCAAGGGTTTTGAGAGGTGCTCTAGAGCAGCATGATGGGGAAGGTGGCGGAGCCGCAGCCGTATCCATCATCATTATCCAATCACGACCGTACATTCCCATCAACGACTTCCCCATCTCAAGTCTACTTTCTCCTATATTCATCTTCCACGTGTGGTTCATCATCTGTTGGGGTGCATTTTCAGACTTTCCTCCCTGCTTCATACGTAATATTTTTGAATAGTTAAGAACCAAACATTAATGAAAATCTTTGTTCCTACCAATTCAGCTTTAAATAATTAAACAAATAATGCAGAGAAAACCAACCTGTTTACAAGAAAACCTAAAATTATAATTCGTATGAGATTCAAATAAAAAACTTTTAAATCCATGGTATATATCATGGATGTGGAAACAAAAAGAATTAAAGCATACAATTTATTATAAGAGCCAAATGAAAAGAATGATAGACCAGTTGTGATTTGGTAAACGAAGAAAACTATATTCGCAATTGAGATGCGAACTTTACCTGGGGAAGGAATCTGACTGGCCCGAAGCAGGAAAATGGTTGAAGAGGTGAAGAAGCAGGAGAGTCAAAGTTGTGAAGAAGGTGTTGATTTGGTTGATTATGGAGTGGCAGGTGATGATGATGATACAGTTGGTGTTGCTGTTGGAGTTGCTTACCAAGCTTCCTTCTAAGCTTCTGTCTCTCCCTTGCTTTATGATTCTGAAACCAATAGAACACATTCTTGCCTTCAATCTTGCCGTAAAAGGAGAGGTGGGCAGTGATCTGTTGAATTTGAGAAGCATTTGGAGTTCGAATCCCACTTCTATACAATTCCTCTAAAATCATCAGCTGTTCCGGCGTTGGACACCACCGAGAGGAAGTTGCTGGAGACATTACAAAATAGTACAATAACTCTTCTGCGATCGGCTTTACTATCTTCTGATAAAATATGAAAGCCGGGTTTAAAAGGAGGAAGATAGATACAAATAGGATGAACGGAAAAGTTTTAGAGGCGAATATGCAAAATCAGCGAAGAGGTGTAAAGAAATATATAGTAGAAAAGAGAGACAAAAAGGATAGAGAGAGAGAGAGAGAGATAAAGAGAAGGGTCAATATAGAAGAAAAAAGTACAAAGGGCTAGTTGTCATGCTGATGTTTCCCTGATAGGGGCATTCAAGTGTAGGATTCAGTATATGCACAGACAGAGAGAGACAAGAGAGAAATATAAAGAAAGAGAAAGAATCTGCAATGAGAGCGGAAGAGTGAATGATCTAGCTTAAATGATTATGTCATTATCTTCACATTATTATTTAGTTTTTCAACAGAATGAACGTGACATACCTCCATGTAATTTTTTTTTTAATTTCATGGTCCAAAGCAGACAACTACAGGTAAAATTCTAAAGACAATACTTCTTTTCTCCTATCGAGGCCAATCCATTGTGCATGTTACTTGAATAGTATAACAAATAAAGAATTAAAAGGTGAATTTTTCATATCTATTATTAGGGTTGAATTTAAACTAAATTTATTTTAGTTTTAATTTAAATTTATCTTAAATAAGTTTAAAACAAATTAACTTCAAGTGAGCTCAAGTTTATTATTTTAATATTTTTAAGCTCAAATTCGAATTTGAGCTTTAGAATGTTTAGCTCGTTAAACTCATTAAATAAAAATTTTAACATAAAATAACGTTATTTTGATTAATATACATTAAAATGACGATATTGTAATAATGAGTTAATTAAAAGTTCAAACTTAAATCAAAATCGAGCTTGAAACGACCAAATTTAAGAGTACTTGAAACGAGATCGAACTCAATGACATCTAAATTGAATCGAACTTAGGCTCAAACAAGCTTGAGCTCGATTCAACTCTAATATAGTTTTATCTGGTATCAAATTAAATATAAGATTTATTTTTTAAAAATTAAAATAATAAATAATTTTATTAGATACATCATTATTTTAAAAAATATTATAAATATTTTTAAAATTAAAAAATTTTTATATTTACTTTTATTATATTTTTATTTTAAAAATATAAATCAATCTATATTAATAAAATATAACATATTATATAATATATTTTTATATTATAATAATTTAATATATTTTAAAAAATATATAATTTTTTATTTATATTATATTATATAATAAAAAATATATAATACATCATAAGATATTCCCGCCCATGGTATTAATTTGTACAAAGGATTATAGATAGTGGACTTTAATTGAAACTTTTGCGTAACATCATGGATAAATAATTTAATCTCAAAATAATAATTAGATGTGCGGGATATTTATTTATTTTACACGCTCAAGGATGAGAAGAAGTATAGATGTCTAGGGAATTAAATGTTAGTAAGTACGGATATGGTAGGAAAAGTGATCCCATCTCTTGTATTAAAATATAAATATTGTATGTACTTTGGCAATATTGGAAACCCAAAAGAAGTTATTGAAGAAATATATACAGTTGGCATATATTATAAACATCAGAAGGGGATCCAGCCATGAGATATGGTGAAGTAGAAGTGTTTATAAATGTTTCTTATTATTTGGGATTGTAATACTGTTAATTACCGATTGGGATTTTGGCAGTATTGAAAGTTCTTGACTCATAACACACACCTGACATCCACATTCACAGCCTACTGATCATAAAGCGAGTAGGTCAGCGCTTTGTATTCTCTCTCTCTCCATACATGTTATATTTACTGTACAAAACGTAAGCAGTGGACAAACAGACTTACAAATTTCATAAATGCATGCAGATCAATGCTGTCTTTTTTGCCTCTGTTTTGCACGGCTATGGCCGTATCCTTCCTTCTGTCAACATTCCCATTTTAATCTCCACCTTTCGTTTCAAACCCATACACAAATTTTGTCCCACTCTTTCTTTTTCTGTGATAAAATAAATGGCTAAAATTGATGCATGCAGTAAGAGAGATCACAAATGACCCTCATTCATTCAGTTTCTTCTATGTTTTACAAAACTTTGTTAAAAGAAGAGAAGAGAAAATTGTATTGTTAAATAATTGAATATATCTATTATTGTGTGTATTTAAGTATGGTGGTCGAGTTACACTTGAACAGTTGACATACATAAGTTGGGAGTTATGATAATGGAGAGCTGGTAATTGGTGGAGAAATTAAAATATTCATTAATGAGAGAGGAAGGAAAGGCCATCACGCTTGGAGAAAATTAATTTTAACCACAAACCTACTTTCAGAAAATAAACAGAAAGGGGTCTCCTTAGCCTGCTCAAAAAAAGACTTGTCACATTCCGAAATAGTACCGAATGATTCCGATAGCAAAGAGGAAAGAAATTTTTTTCCAGAAAAAATGACAAAAACTGTCAAATCAAAAGCTTACGTAAACTACTAATTTATGAATGCTTTCGTCATTCATGCACTGATGCTCTATATTTTGCTAAATACCCGTCAGGGTTCTGATTCGACTCTTCAGTGTGTCCCTGCCATCTCATTCTCGAACCCATATGCATTTCTTTTATTTCTTTTTTTAACTTCTGTTTTTTCATTTCATTGTAGGAGGGGCCAAACAATTTGTATTGGGATGATAGAAAATTAGTGGTTAGATTTAGATTCTAAAGAGGTCAATGTGGAGTGTGAATAGTAGCAGAGAGGGGACTCTCGGTCAATACATGCAGACGCAATATACGTTTGCGATTGGCGAGGCTCACTGTGATTTGACCACAGACGGATCAAGCTTCCATGTGCTGTGTAAGGCTATACCTGTTAGTGGGGAATGGAGCCACCTACAATTCTGCAAATTATACGCTCCGTCATCTCACCCGTTCAGTTTTAGGAATTATCTTAACTCCTTATCGGGACGCAATCGTGCAAATATGGGCAACAAAGTCACTGTTTAGATCGATCATCGTCAAATTATAAGATTTTATACAGACCCCCCAAAGATTTTTAAAAAAATATATTTATTTACGAGACATTCCAAAACCTATAGATCTCTTTTTTTTTATCCTACCAAACATCAAGGATATCCATATAAAACCCTCGGACAAGTCAGGGTGTTTCTATATGTCATGTAAATTATTTCTTTGTCTATTATATTTTTAATCATGAATCTATACCCAGTGATACTTGTATTTAAATTTTATACATAGGTACACATACCTGCCATTGAAGAGAGCTTTTAAAACTGAAGTCGATCACTTGGAAAAAAAAAAAAAAGACAACCACAGAAAATCAGCAAAATTAATTAATTGGCACTGTAATTAACTCTGTGATTACTTAAATGTTGAATACTAGTTCAAATTCTACATAAAGATTTTACTATTTTTTTCTTTTTCTTCCTCCTGTTAAAGCTTGATCTTGATTGAGACAAGACAGCGGACAGAATTAACCCCTTCTTTTCACAGCTCAAGGAAAGACTTCTCTCTCTCTCTCTCTATATGTATATATATATATAATTGTATATTATTATTTAAAATAATAATATATAATTATAAAAAAAAAATTTCACATATAAAAAAATATAAATTTAAATTACATCAAAATTTTGATTTATCTAATTAAATAATTCTGGATTAGATTAATCAGACTCAAAAGTTTGTTTTACTGGCTAAAGGGTTTCTCTCATAAGCTTGAAGAATACAAACAAAAGGATTTAAATATATTTTCTCATGTAGAAAATTATTTTTTGGGATGAATGAGCAGGTCACTTCCAAGGTATCAAATAGAGTGGTCTCCAGTCTCCACTATGGAAAATCACACTAGAAAGTGAAGGTAGTTAAACTGCACTCTCTTTCAAGACACAAACCAGATCCTAGCTGAGGCAGCATAAGTATTTACATAAATAGCTGCCTATAATCTGAAAATATTTGTGATGGAACGCAGAAAAGTTATGTCCATTCAAGCTCTCTGAAAAGGCTTCCCCAAAAGCAAAAGCTCCTGTTTGTTTTAGTACAAAATTAAATTGACTTGCCTTTAAGGACAGTTGACAAATATGGGTTACAATAAACAGAAAATGAATTCGAAATTCCTTTAATGCATTTTAAATTTAAACTATCTGGTACAATGGTGGTTCAATGTAAGATTAAGGGTTAGACCTTAAACAAAAAATTGAAGTTCCCCCACCTTTGATTTTCAGTCTTTCGTTTGGCAGAAGGAAGATGTACAGAAATTCGTTAAACATTAATGGATGCAAATGGGAGACGTCATAAAAAGCAGTTGGCTTGTAATATATATTTTTCAACTGACACGCAAATTATTCCGAAAAATCTGTGTTTTATTTCATTGGCCCCCCCTTATTCGGTGGTTGCGCCATTCAAGTCCGGATCTCCTCGTTCGTGATCACAGTTAAATTCATTAGTTACGCAACTGAGGTGAAGAGCTGGCCCAAAAATTAATGCTATACCTTCCATGTAAGCGTGTGTGCATATATATATATATATATATATATATATATATATATATATATATATATATATATTAAAAGCCAAAAGAGTTATTCCTATAGTGCAATCCTAAATTCTCGTTTTCTAATTTTTTAAAACTCAAGTAATTATTTATAATCAAATTTTTATTAAAAATTTCAATTAAGATTAAGGATAAATCGTTATTTGTTACAAAAATTTAAAAATTAAAGTTTTATCATATTTTCTTATCAAAGTTTATAAATCTTATAATTTTCTCCAACCCAAAGTTTAAAAATTGACAAATACCCCCCTCGGGATTGTTCCTCTTCTTTTCGACATCGATTTGTTGTCTCCGACCATTGATTGTCCTCCCTCCCACCTTATCCCTTCCTTCCCTCTTTAGTTATCTTCGATCGAGACAAAGATGAAATCATCTTCGTTTGAAAAGAAGATGTGTCGTCTTCGTCTCTCAAACAAAGACAATGAGCTTTCATTTCTCGTATAATATGTTGAAAGATTTATTATACTTGTGTTTTTAAAATCATATAAGATTTAGTGATTAGAATAATTTTTTAGATACAATATCAAAAAAATCCAAAAATAATCTCGAAATTCATAAAACAACCATTAATAATAATAAATTGAGATAGAAAAACATATCATCATGATCAGTCCCTTACAGTTATTGATTCTCATTTCTCTTTGGATCGACCTCAAATTAAGAGGTAAATTTAGTATCCCATCTATCTTAGGAAAATTGGAAATTAGTTGAATGAACGGTGAGTATTTGCTTATAATATATTTCAACCAGTAATTGACAATGAGTTTACTAAGAATTATGAAGTCTAATTCAAATCAAATTAAGTAGATTTTATTAAGAATTAGGTCTGTTAATCAGACTTGTCAAACTGGGCCTAGTGTGTTCAAGTTTGGGTTCAAATTTGTTATTGTACTTGCCTATTTGGGCATCGGATCTTTTTTGGGTTTTTGGAACAACAAGGAGCTATTGCTTTTATGGCATCAAAGAAATCAGGCCCAAGATGAAGGCATGGATAATTCAAAATACAAGTGATTGAACTAATAGTTATTGTATCAAATTCTTTAAAGTTTCACTCTTTGTGGTATATCACTATTACAATATTTAAAATTTAACAATAAAAATGATTAAAATATTAATAAAACTATGTGTACTTATTTTTGATACACAAATATATACACATTTATACGTGTCATTATGTGATTAAATGATTTTGAATTAAAATGAAAACAATACTCAATCATATGATGACGTATATAAATGTGTATACATTTATGTGTTTAAAGTAGGTACGCATAATTTTCACCAACAAAGGTTGGTGATATTAGCATTTTATTTTGTTCATGCAAACTAAAGCTTTAACTTATATTTTCTTTCGCTCAAAATTTACGTAATCATATATTGTCACTTCAATTTATATAAATTATTAAGAAAAGTTTATATAAATAATATTATTTCTTTATATTTGGAAGTTTTGGAATGCAAGTAATTCCACATAGGGAAACAAATCAAATTCCACTTTGTTATTTTATATACTTATAAGCAACTTTTAGCTAAGTATATATTAAGAATTAGAATACTGTTTTTCTAAATACTGAAATTAAATACTTTATATATTTAGCTGAACAATAAATACTTTAATCGATTGCTATTCTTTTGGGTGGTTAGATTGATGTTGATTAAAATAAAAAAGGAAGACTAAGATAAAAAATAATAATTGTAATTTTCAATCACAATAACAGCATGTAGATGACTGGCTTATAAAGACATATAATGTAAACATGAGAATTTGAGATCAATCTGGTACATGCATGAACAAATCTACATAAAAATAAAATAAAATTATATATATAAATAAATTATTTAAATTTATCTGTATAAATTGAAGTGATTGATCGTGATTGGGTGATATGATTATTTAATCAGATACTGTCAATTCAGTTTGTATAATTTGTTTATTTATGTAGTATTACTTTTCTACAAAATAGCCGTAATTTAGGCACAAAAAAGTTTCTATCTGCAAGAGATTTTGATTCGGATGCGGCAAGATTTAGAAATTCTCCTTGTGAAATTCAAATCGGGTTGGAGTCTCCAGAGTAAATTCAGCGCAAAGATCCTTCAGGGTTTTTGTAAGGGTAGCACTTCCACAATAGAAAACACCTGCAACAACCCAGAATTAATACAATTTTTTTTTTTTTAATCAAACTCAATTCCTACCTGTAAAAAATAACCAAACCAAATAAAAATTATTGTTACCAATTCGAGCAGAGTCATGATCACTTGCCAATTGGTTGAAAACCTTTCTCCAATTAGGCCTTGAGAAATGCGTTTTTATCTGTCATTAATTATTAATCAATGTTATAAAAATACAAATAAAATAAAAAATTATGCCTTGATTCATGTTTAGTGGGTTAATTAATACCCGGCTCTGGGAAACAATGTCAACTCCATTCTTGGCATGTTGCAGTTTCTGCACCATGCCAATAAGCGCAGACCTTGCATCTCCTTCTTCATACACACTCGTCAAGTAATTGTGCATATCTATTACATTCTGTATCATTGTTCAATAAAGGTAAGTAAGTGATTGATGTTATATATATAAGCTTTGTGATATCAAAAACTTACATTAACATCATGATCTGCAATGTCATCCATGACTCCTTTAAACCATTCAAAGGAACCTTGTTCTCTTGTCACCCAATAGAAGTAAGCTCTCTCGGGACCATTCCTATAACCATTCTCTGTGAATACCTGTATCATCAGTCAAATTCCTTGGTTAATTCAACTGATATCATCAATGATTAATTAAAGTTCTGTGATCTTGTTTGAATGTTGGCTTACAGGGTCGTCATTTGACTTGATGTGATTCAGGAGATCCTTTATAATACTGATAAATGGAGTTGCTCCAATTCCCAATCCAATGAGTAAGAGGATGTCATATTTCTTGTAATCCTGAGCTGGGGCTCCGTATGGTCCCTTGATAAGGATTCTCGGAAAGCTGCAAGGATGCATGCAACAAAGACAATATAATTAGCAGTTAATAATGAAGCAATTAAGACCCGTAAAGCAAATAATATTAAAATTAACTGGTTTAGTTTTTTCTCGCCTGGCTTGTATCTGTTCAAAATCTACATTATCGGATTCTGAATTTTTTGCCGCCGTTCTAGTTTCCATTCTCATCAGGCCCTTGCTTGTTGGTTGCGCTTTTGGAGGGTCGCAGACCTGCATATAACATATATGTACTGTTATAAAAAATGTATTATTTTCCAGGGATGACAGCAGGCGAATAAGATGATGACCCGTTCGAATCTCTCTTTAAGTTCAGTAGTCCAGTCGCCCAAGGTCCGTATGTGGACACTCAAGTAGTAATCTCCGGGTGCAGAAGTGATAGAAAAGGGATGCCTGTATAAAAACAGCTAGCGGGTTCATTTGAATATAAAAATATAATCATTTTTCAGATTATCATCTGAAAAATGTATTTACCATTCAAAAGGTGATATATCAGGACACTTGACAAAAAGGTACATTCCACTTTGGTATTTGAAGCTTGAAGGTTTAGTCATGTACAAGGCTAAAACGTTTCCTGTGTAAATAACTGCCTGCAATTGTATATCATAAAATTCCATTCATCATTCACCAGTACTTGGAGATTGAATGGAAAAATTAAACGGAAAAATTGATTGGAAAGAAGGAAACCTTAATGATGTCCACCCGATGACTGTTATCTGAATAAGAGGAAAGGATTCTTTCTCTAGCATAAAATATGACTGGTACAATAAGATACATCCATGTCTACAAAGAAAAAGAAAGAACTTAAGCCAGCAATTAGTTATAATTAGAAAGCTAAATCCTAAATGTGTAAGTGAAAACTGTATGTACCGTTTTCTGGTACCAGGGCTTGTCAAAAATGAGAAACCATCCATGCATGAATACCAGCACATAGGCCAAAGCCAACAAATGATGTGCATACCAGAAGGAATTGAATCCTGCTAAGTGGTGGAAAATCCCGGGTAATTTGACGACATTCTTTCGGAAATAGTGGGTTGCAAGTGTGAATGAAAAGGCCATAATAAGTAAGGAGAATATGCCTGTCAGGCCTACAGTAGAGAACAACAAATCCACATAACTTGGCTGCTGAAAATGTACAGCAGGACCGGCAATAATCATGAACTTATGTCTTGGAAAAGAACTAATTCTCGGGTAATTACACAAGAGATGAAATAATGTATGTATAACACTTCCAATTGCTATTCCCGCTGCAATCATCTTGTGAAAGTTTAAATTGTCGTCAAAAGGGATTATTTTATGAAGAAATGTTGATCTAAGCCAGGTGAGAGTTCTTCTACACACTGTAAAAAGAACAAGAGCCATATTGAATTTGATAGTCTCCCCACAACCCTTGGCAAAACAGACGCAATAGCCTGTGATTTGGAATGTGGGTGCCGATTGATATTCGATGAATTTCCACATGAAGAGTGCTATATTTGCAGCTATAAATAAAGCGAAGATCCATATTCTTTTTAAATTTTCATAGAAAAATTCAGTTGCATTATGAATGATTCTGCCATGAGTGGTTCTATATTGTTGGGGAATCATGGCTTTTGTAAGGTTCTGAGTCCCGCTTCCGAGCTCGTCGCCCTCTTCCGAGACCATTCCTCTTAGTAGAATTTCTAGTTGCCACATCTTTTCAATCAAATGTAAAACAAATTGAGAAACTAAAATAAGTTAAAGGAGAATATGTACATACATATACTAAAAAATAGTTGTAAACTTATTATACCTCTATGTATCCCTTATGATCAGGATCAAGCTTTTCCATGATTAAAGCTGCGTACGTTGCAGCATTATCTTTGAGATTTGAGAGCTTATTTGCAGAGGCACTCAAGACTATGACCTTTATCCATAAAAAATTGTAAGGAGTTTTAATTTCTAATGAAATAGAAGAAATAAATCAAGAACAATTCACCGTTACGAATATATATTGTGTCCTCACCTCCTGTACCTCCTGCTCTGATAGCATCCCATCGCCGTTCTTATCACACCTGAAAAATTAGCCTTATAAAATCTTATATTTTATGCTGAAATGTAATATAAAAATTGATCTGCAGAAGATGTTTACATGTCAAAGAATATTTGAAGTCGAAGATCAAGATCTTTCTTGGTCATGTCTTCCCAAAATAATCTCACTTGTTCCTTGGTTATTCCATTTTCAGCGTCAATTTGCCTACGTCGTGCTAAGGCATCGAATAGTTCCATAGAAAATTCCTTTGATTCTCCCATTCCTGTTAAACATTCCTGTTTGATCAATCTCAAAACGAAAGGCAACTGAAAAATTAAAAAAGAAAACGTTATACAAATATTATATATAAATTATTACCAACGCATATGCCAAATTTTTCTTTAGGAAGCTTCCCATTGACTGCAAATTGATTAAAACGCTTTTCAATGGATCTCCATGCATCATTCTCCTTGCCTGTAACAGTTCTATCAAGGAAACGTAAACTCTGAAGTCCTCTGGCTGCTGCGGAAGCCGTCCTGTCAATCTGAGCAGGCTGATTGTTACCACCACCACCACCAGCAGCAGAAAGGAACCCACCCTTCTTCTTAATGGATGTCGCAGCGGGAGGTTTTGATTTTGAAGACATGGCTCTAGTCGGACCTGAACCCGGACCCGGACCCGCGTCATCGTTGATGGGCACATCATCCATACGATCAACCTCCACGCTCTCAAGTATCCATGAGCCCGACTCTTTTCCGTTTGTTGTGGTTCCCATCCCAGAGACCACGATAATAAGCTAGTCTATCTCTTGATCTTCTGCTTCTTCTCAGGAAAGAAAAAAAATGTTGACGATCAAGAGAAATTTATTGTTTTTGTTATGGGAAAGAAGGAGAGAATTAAAAGGGAAAAGAGAATGGTCAATATTGAAGATTTAGGAGGAAGAAGAAGTGAACGTATAGATTGTTGAGCTTGTTTAAATATAGTAAAAATATTTTTAATTAAACCAAAAATATGTTACCTTCTTTAATTAGCACTGTTACTACAGTTTCCTAGGGATAACGCTAGTGTACTAGTGTTGTCTCCCAATTTAGTTTTCACGTAAAACAAGACAAAAATAACTGAAATTGGTCTATCATTGATTGACCCATAATTTGTACGTACAAACTGAACGTCAACCGTCAAAACTGTTCCCCATACACCCAATAATAGATTGTCAACTCAGCATAAAAGATCTCTTTTCTCACCATTTTGACCCATAATTTTGTTTTCACGTAAAACCAGACAAAAAAAGCCACGCATTTTTTATGCTATAAATAGACTCTTTTTATTCCGACGTGTATATTAGTATGCACTTTCTAATCTGATTAGATTTAAATTAAATTTATTTAAATTTAAATTTAAATTCAATTAAAATAAGTTTGAAATTAGCCCATTCTAAATAAATTTGAATTCAAATTTGAGTTATTTATTAAACTCATAAATTAAAAATTTTAATACAAAATAATATTATTTTGATTAATATGTATTAAAATAATATTATCATTTTAATAATAAATTAATTAAAACTTAAATTCAAACTGAACTTAAATTTAGTTATAAAGAACTTGATAAGCCTAAGCTTAAACTTAAGCTCTATTTTTATAAATTAAATCGAGTTTAAGCTCAATTCAATTGTACTTTTCAATTGTAAATATGATATGCTTTATATTTATATTTAGTAAGGTTTCAATCTGTTACGTATACACTTTATACTATAATACAAAAGGGAAAAATATTTTAAAACTAATTTAAGTTAAATTTTACATGAAATTACGACAAGCAGCAAATTTTTTCAAGAACCATAAACTCACCTACATTAATATTGATTTATATAAAGATGAAATACATTCTTTATATCATAATTTGCATCAAAATCAATGGGAGTCTAATTTTTATTTATACATTATTATTCAATTGTATGGATCTTAAATTTTCTTATACAATAAAATTATATATACATATTTTTGATATATAATTTGAATATAAAAATAATATAATATTATATAATTGAATAATTTTAAATTAAAATAAAATAACACCCACTGTGTAGCCAAATTCTTATATAATAAAACTATGAGTACATATTTTTTATGTACTTTTGGATACACATATAATATAACATTATATGATTGAATAAGTTTAAATTAAAAATAAAATAACACATACTATATATTAAAAATATGTATACATAATATTACTCTTTATTATCAATAAAATTATACCTACCACACATGTTTATCTTGAGAAATTTGGACATCCAATTGTTACAAGTTAATTGATTTAAAACATATATGATTTCATTAATGTCTTGAATACAGGATTTGGGCTCGATTGTTAAAGAGCTATTGAAATATAATTGATTTCTCTCCCTTACTCTTGTACACATTAATTGCATATCAAAAATAATGGTAAGTTAAATTCGCACAAGAAGTAGATTGGCTAGCCTTATGTATTCATTAGATGAATATCAGTTACACTCTATTTAAGTTTAATATTACGTAAACCCTTTTATATTTAGAGACTAATAATATTTTAGTTCATGATTTATTATTAAATTTAGAATTTATGTTAATTACACATGAACCATATTAAAAAAAATATGTGTATGTTCTCTTATTCGGTTTATAATGTCATTAAACAATTTATGATTTAATAATAAAACATAATTCGTAAAATAAAACTAAAGTAATTCTTAAATCAATCAAACATTAATCATTATAATAAAATTATATAGATAATTTTTGTGTATAATTTTATATATAAATAATGATGTATCATTATGTAATTATATGTTATTTTATCTTTAATTTTTAATTATCTAATTACATGATAACGGGTTGTTTTGTGTACAAAAGTTGAACGTATAAGATTACTCTAATCATTATTAAGCAAAAACTCGTAAAGATTATAATAGGCATATACCATTAATTTGACATATTTCCTTACTTGTATCACATTATACATTTTATATTTAACATAACCTGTAATGAAGGACCCTAATTTATCCTCTTAACATACTAATTTATGTGATTCAAGAACCCTAAACTTAAGTATATTAATATTGACTCATATAAAGATGCAATACATGAGCTATATTTTAACATGCATCAAAATCAATATAAGTCCCTAATTCATATTTACCCATCATTTAATTATTGATCTTATATTTTCCCCAACTTTATCCCAAGAAGTTTGAACATCCCATCGCCATAAATTAATTTAATTAAAATATAGATGATTCCGATGTTGTCTTGAGTGTGTGATTTTGGCTTGATTGCTAAAGAGCAATTAAAAAAGGACCAAACTTACATAGTCCTTACATAAATATTAATTACAGTCTCTTAATGTGGATTATACTATATAAAACTCTTTATATTCACTAATAATACTTTAATATATAATTTATTATTAAACATATATTTTATATTAATTACATATAAACCAGACTAATGAAGCTATTTTTATCATCTCCATTGAATAATGTTATCTACTTTTATAATTAGAATAATATTATGTATTCACATTTTTTATATATAATTTAGATAAATAAATAATATATTAAAAAATATTTATAATTTATATAAAAAATAATTACAAGGATGTGACAATGTATTTGAAGAGTTAAAATCTGGAAGCAAAGTTGTTAAATATTAAATATAAATAATGATTTAAGTGGTTTATTCTTTTTTAACATAAAAATTCAAACAGAGAATTATTCCAAGTAACAAAAGCCGAATTTCAAAATGTTCGGACAGACTAACATAGGATGTTATAATATAACTCGTCGTCCCGTACCCTTCACATTTGATACGACGTCGTAGGCCTCATGAGTGGTCTGATGGCGCTCAATCGGTTAGAGGAGGGTTGAGATCCAACGGCCGGAAACTTTCTAAATCACAAAACCCAGGCAAGATGGACTCAACAGCGGTCACTTCCAACTCGGTAACTGACTCAACGAGTCACTCACCTTCTTTCTCAAACACCAAACCCTTCCTTTTCACTCTTCTTTTCTCTACCTCTGCACTGACGCCTTCTCTCTGAGCCCTTTTCGGTCTTTTTACCACAATCTCCTTCTCTCCTAATCAGACGGTCCACACCTATCCACGTCGCTATCGTCTTCTTCATCATCATCGTCAACATCATCACCTCTCACTCTTTCTTCTAGCTATCTCCTTATATTATTAAACCGCGGCTTTCTTAGGGTTTCTCTTATTGACATATAAATCCAAAATTATGATAACAACTGTCTCCGAAAATATTCGCCACTTCTCGCACCGTAGATCACGTTTCGAATTTGCTGCTTAACCCTTCAATTTCTAATTCAGTCTCAATTTATTGCGAATGAGGTACTTTTTGGGCAATATCTGAAATTGTTGTTCTTTTTCGCATTTGACAGGTTTTTTTTTTTATTTGTTTGATTGAGTCACGGTGAAAATTTTTGAAATTCGGTGATTAACGAATTTTATATTAGGAATTGTTATTGTGATTTGTGATTAATGGCGATAGAGAAGAACAATTTCAAGGTTTCTCGTTTTGATTCGGAGTTTTCTCCGAATAGTAGGGGGACTATGTCAAGTGATGAGGACGAGCTTCAAAGACGAAGCTCAGCCGTTAATGAATCATCTGATGATGATGATGAGTATGATGATGCAGATTCCGGTGCTGGTTCGGATGACTTTGACTTGCTTGAATTAGGTGAAACCGGGGCAGAGTTCTGCCAAATTGGGAACTTAACTTGTACTGTTCCTTTTGAATTGTATGATCTTTCGGGTTTAGAAGACATATTGTCTGTTGATGTGTGGAATGAATTGTTAACTGATGAGGAGAAGTTTGGGTTAGCCAAGTATTTACCTGATATGGATCAAGATACTTTTACAAGGACGTTGAAGGCCCTTTTTGAGGGTGAGAATATCCACTTTGGGAGTCCGATTAAGAAGTTGTTTAATATGTTGAAAGGGGGCTTGTGTGAGCCAAGAGTAGCACTTTATCGGGAGGGATGGAATTTCTTTCAGAAGCGGCAACATTATCATCATTTGAGGAAGCATCAAAATACTATGGTTAGCAATATTTGTCAAATGAGGGATGCATGGAGTAACTGTAGGGGGTATAGTATTGAGGAAAAGCTTAGGGTTTTGAATATTGTGAAGAGTCAAAAGAGCTTGATGTATGAGAAGATGGAGGATTTTGAGAGTGATTCATCAGGACAAGAGGAATCAGGGGATGGGTTCAGGAGCAAAATGCTTGAGGATAGAAAATCTTTTCAAAAAATGCGGCATCGTTCTCCATATGCGGTGGGTTCAGATTTGGATTTTCCTCAAGGACAGCTGATGAGTTTGGAACCAGTAAAATACGGGAAGCAGAATGCAAAAGTTACCTTGAAGAAGGCTGGGTCAAAATTGCATTCTGGGGGCCGCTTTATGGATATGAGTTCTGGGCCATATGGTTCAGGAGTAACTTCTCGAATGAATAAAGGAGCAGGGTATGAGTCAAGGGTTTCTCTACGGAGAAGGGATCAGTTTGTTAACAATGATAATGATGTTGAAGATCCATTGTTTGGAGGGGGTATTCAAAGGGATCAAAATTTTGCACGGGGTAGCATGACAGAAAAATCTGGCGTTTTGAAAATGGGAAAGAAGCCCGACTTTTTGAGAGGTGAGGAATCAGGCAGTGATGGCTTCATGGGTTTGTCTATCTCAGCAAGGCATGATTTACAGGCCTATCGTAAAAACAAGAATATAAGTCAGTTGTCTGAGGCAAATGCATATACATCAAACCCTTCTACTGTGAGAAAGTTTTCAAAGAGGGCTAAGTATCCTGCAAATTCCCAGCAAACAGTTGGAGACTTAATTAAGTCTCTAAAAAACCGACCACAGCTACCACTGAAAGGAAGTCGAGCAGAATTGTTGGATCATGAAGAACCATGGTATAACAGAACTCAAGGAGAGACATTCTCCTATGATTTGCCTTTTAAATCTGATGATTGGCATAGTAGAAGCAAAAAATGGAAGATAGGGAAAGTGTCTCCTGATATCAAGTTTAGATCATACAAAGCTTCCTCACCGATGAGTGATAGATTCCTACATTCTGAGTTCAGAGTGAAGCCGTCACAGGAGAAGAGGAGAGGGAATTTCGTAAAGAACGGAGGGTGGGATATGACAGCAGTGAGAGGTAAGAGAAAGCATGTAAAAAATGAAGAAACAGAATCAGACTCATCTGAGCAATTTGATGATGATAATGATGATGATGATGACGATGACGATGACGACATCAATCCTATAATGAGGAGAAAGTTAGCCTACCCTGGTGGTGTTGCTGAAGGCTCTCAATTTTCTTCACTGAAGTCAGGTCTGGATGCTCGGAAGTCCAAATTTATAAAGAAAGATAAACTAGAGAATACATGGGCGCTTGACGGAATCACAAATTCATCCAACATGATGGATGGCTTTAGCGAGCATGCACAAATACCGGGTATGAAGAACTACTCTTTGAAAGCAAAAAGAAAGGGCAAGATGAGTGATAACAGTCCCTTCCATAATTCTACTGCTAGAGTTTTGGAAGATAGCTCTCTGTCAGGCTTGGGAAAATTTAAAGATAATGATGACAGGAAACCTATCCGCAAATTTGGCAAGAATGGCCAATTATGGGAGGAACATGGAGAAAGGATGCACCTGTCCTCACTGAAGGCCTTTCTTGCTGAGAGAAAGCAGAAAGCAGAACTTGCCGTTGAATATATTGTTGATGAGGATGATGATTCACTTGAAACACAATTATTGGTTAATGGTGGCAAACTGGGCAGAGTGGGGAAGAAAGGTAGGGAAAAATCTGAGGCTTCATTAGTAGAGTGCAATTTGGTGATGAAGAAGAGAAAAGCGAAAGGGGATGTGATGGATGTGGATGGGAGAGATCAGCAACAAATTGATGATTCCACTTTCTTGAAGAAGAAGGGAAAAAGGAAACTGGAGGCTGATGCTGGTACTCCATATTTGGAAACTTCTGAACTACCTGTTGCAGAAGTAGGAACTGCTGGTCTTGAGCTGGAAACTAAACCACAAAAAAGGCCTTTTACTTTGATTACACCTACAGTTCATACTGGCTTCTCATTCTCCATTATACATCTTCTTTCAGCAGTTCGTATGGCAATGGTTACTCCACTTACAGAAGATTCATTAGAAGTTGGCAAACCTATAGAGGAGCAGAGTGAAAAGCATGAAGCTGAAGTTAATGGTGTTGCTTCTAACGAGAATGGTGAGGTCAGTAACTCAGATCAGTCTGGGCAAGGGAAGTTGCCATCTCTTCCTGTTCAGGAGATTGTTAACCGTGTGAGATCAAACCCTGGGGATCCTTGTATTCTTGAGACACAGGAGCCACTTCAGGATTTGGTCAGAGGAGTTCTCAAGATATTTTCGTCAAAAACAGCACCTCTGGGGGCAAAAGGGTGGAAGATGCTTGTGACGTATGAAAAATGTACGAAAAGTTGGTCCTGGGTTGGGCCAGTGTCTCATAACTCAACTGATCATGAGATGATTGAGGAGGTGACTTCTCCTGAAGCTTGGGGAATTCATCACAAGATGCTTGTCAAGTTGGTTGATTCATTTGCAAATTGGCTGAAAAGTGGTCAGGAAACCCTTAAACAGATAGGAAGTCTTCCTGCTCCTCCTGCATCGTTGATGCAATTCAACCAGGATGAGAAAGATCGGTTCAGAGACCTAAGAGCTCAGAAGAGCCTTAACACTATTAGCCCAAGTACTGAAGAAGTGAGAGCTTATTTTCGTCGGGAAGAAGTCCTTAGATATTCCATTCCTGATAGGGCTTTCTCTTATACAGCTGCTGATGGCAAAAAATCCATTGTTGCACCATTGAGAAGGGGTGGTGGTAAGCCAACTTCAAAAGCCCGAGACCATTTTATGTTAAAACGTGATCGACCACCACATGTTACAATCCTGTGTCTTGTGAGAGATGCAGCTGCCAGATTACCTGGTAGTATTGGCACCAGGGCAGATGTTTGTACTTTAATAAGAGACTCTCAATATGTTGTTGAAGATGTTTCTGATGCGCAAGTTAACCAAATTGTTAGTGGAGCATTGGACCGTTTGCATTACGAACGTGATCCTTGTGTGCAATTTGATGCTGAGCGGAAATTGTGGGTTTATTTACATAGATATAGAGAAGAAGAAGATTTTGAGGATGACGGAACTTCATCTACAAAGAAATGGAAGAGGCAGAAAAAAGATCCTACTGAGCAATCTGAACAAGCAGCAGTAACTGTGGCTTTTCATGGGACTGGTGATCAGGCTGGATATGAGTTGGGCTCCAATCTCAATGTTGAGCCACCAACTATTGATGATGATAAGAAACCAGAGACAGGTGATGGTAGACCAAATGCAGAGGACAATGTCAATAACAATCATGGGTCTGAGCAAGGTAACACACACCATGGTCATCCCATGGTTTGGGAGGCTCTTGACTTAAATCCTGTGCAAGAGAACAAGTTACTATGCCAAGAAAATTCAAAAAATGAAGATTTTGACGATGAAACATTTGGAAGAGAAAGACAAGTTGGACTCTTAAGCGCAAGCTTATTGTGATGAAATTTTCAGGTAGTTTTCGTTGTCATCATGCCTTGTTTTTTGTTGCTTGAATATATATTATAATGTAAATGAGTTTTAGATGGTCTGTACAGTCTTTTTATTAATTTTCATTATCATAATATTATTTGGTTGTCAATTTGCCGTACATGGTATGACAGAAATGCATAATCTGGAGGTTCAAGTGAACTCATTCTACCTTGGGCATTTTTTGGCTCTAATAAGTTAAACTATGTGAGCTACTTGTTAAGTATACTATGGTAACAACCACCAGATGTTGAGGGAGGTCTTCCATTACAAATTATTAGAAACATATGTAGGTTCATGGTGTAATGTACTATTAATATTCCCTAGATGAAGCTCCTGATGAGGCTTGTATCATTACCCTAGATAATGACCCTTTCTAGAGAAGAAAGATATACATTTAAAAGGATATATAAGTTATCAATGACCCAAGATAATGGCCCTTTCTAGAGGAGCATTTAGTTGCTCAAGAACATTTTAGGGAAAATATAGGCCAGTTTGAGAATTGGCATCAATTCTTTTCCTGCTTGGTGCACGTTGTTCATGGGTTAAGTGTTTTAAGTGATGAAACTAAATTTGTGTTAGAATTTAAAACTTGTAGGCTTTCATGTGATTAGAAGGATTTTGTCGTGCCGTAGTTGTTTTTTTTTTATTTATTTAGTTGTGAGAGAAAAATATGGGCTTAATTTTTATTATTGTTTCCATACTGCTTGGGGGTTTTCTAACTAAGCAAAACCTGATTACTTGCAGGTTTAAATGTTCACCTATATTTGAAGGCAACATTCCAGTTGATGTTGTGTTTTATAGATTGAAGATTACATGTATATGGGTTCCAGTGCTAATTTAGATTAGCTAGTCAATTTGTTGAGGCCAAGAATATGTTCAGTGCAGGTGGATTATATAATTCTGCATCCCATAAATAATTTTCTTTTTGTTATATATTCTGATAATTTGATAAAAATAGTTCATTCTGTCCATTGAGCAAGCAACAGTTGTAAATTCATGCATTAAATATGGTGCATATGCCCTCCTTTAATATGAGATAGATGCAAACCCATTTATGCTTTTATTGTCGAAACATGTAGGTGCAAGGGAGTAGTTGTGTACATATTGTGTTTGACTTGTTAGTACTTGTAAGTAGTTAAAAACTGTATAATATGTTAATGGTGGTCGCTAATTTTTATCCTTTGATTTTTTTTGGGGAATAGACAGATATACTAGTTATACTTTGTTTCAATAACTATTGCTCTGAAAGCGGTGGACTAGACAATCTGCCAACATTTTTTTTTTTCTCGCTTTAACCTCATGCTTTTTGCATCCTTCAAGCTATCTTGCTTGATTATGCTAGTATGCTACAGGTTGAGATAATTCAAGGCATTCATTTTTGTGTCTATCAAGTCCAGAGTGATAAAATTATAAATTGTAAGAGTTACTGCTGTTGTGTATGGCATTAGAATATTGTGCTGATTGAGAATTCCCTACTTCAAAGGTAAGTTAAGATCATTGCTTGCAACTTAGGGAGGATGATGTTTACATTATGCTTTTCTCTTGAAAGCCCCATAGGTGGTGGCAGTGGCTGTGGTGGACTCCTAATTTTCTATCTGTGTATTGTATGTGCATCTGCGTAGAGGGATGGAAGTTGAAGGTATGTTGTTCCTCACTGTATTATGGGTTTTTGCTGCCTTTACAAGCTTGACATGCGAGGTTTCTGATGTTAATTTGTATCATTCTAAGTAATGCAGGTTGTCTATCCAACCTGCCTGGGGGCTTTGGCGCTTCTTTTGTTGTTTTTATTTGTGCAACAATGAAGGGGCTATTAATTATGTAATTTGCAAGTTTTAGATATATGTAGCCATTCATCCCAGATGTAGCTGAGGTACCCGACTTGGGCTGGGTAGATAGTTAATGTTTTAAACCACCTTAGTTAAAATGTGCTTGTAGAAATGTTGAGCGGGCCTTGATGTTGGAAAATCAGCCACTCAACGGGCGCATGTGACTGTAGCCTTCCTCCAAAATTGCCCAATTCCAGCTTTACATCTCACTAAATGGGCCATGTAAAATTTTAAACTCTTTGACCCATTAACGCTGATCAACATAGAAACTGTTTGTGCCAAAACTTACTTGTCCAACTGGATCAATGCTCTACTCTTATGTTTGTGATGTCCCTCTAATTTTTTCGTTGTATCAAAATGTAAGAAACACAAGTCTTTGAAACCTGAAATAGGATATTATCATAAATTATGTATTTAGTTTGAGTAATATTTTATTGTCATTAAAAATAAAAAATTATTATAAAAATAGATTTATTGATGTAAAATTATAATTTAATTATTCTATTTAATAAAAATTGATAAGTATAAATAATAATTTTAGTTAGTTGAATAATATAAAAAAATATTAAATTATTATTTTATTTAAAAATTATAATTATTTTTAAATATATTTTATGATAATATCAATAATATTAAGAGGTAATAAAACTGATAAGTCTGGTTGTTTGAACCCAATTCTCCCTAAGGGTTTTAAATTTATGATTCTGAGGGTAGTTTTTGGTACTCCAGAAGTATAAAACGGTATAGTGAAAACAAATTCTCCTTCTCAGTTTATCTCCATTGCAACACCTTAATATTCTGGGTATGGTTGGCAACAATCACAGGGGAGGCATGAACATTTCAGTTTGGTAATCAAATTAAGAATGTTCAACAAAGGCCCTTCTGTTTCCCAAAACCTAACAACTCTCATATCCGATTGAATTTTCTTCTTCAAATTTAGAATTCAGAATTTATCAATGCATCCTAATGTCCCAATGGGAATGTTACGGACATTTAAAACAAATACAAAGCACTTTAAATAATTCTTATCAATGGCCATTGTTATTAGGAGAGTGTTTCAGATAACCATAAAAAAAAAATTTAACCCCATAAAGGACAGTGGGACATCTATTATATATTTCCTAAAGCAAACAATTAATGAATAAGATTGGCCACTCCACCCAATACCCATATATATTCTGTACACACTCTTACCACTGTACTCAATCGTCTTCCTGTGTTCCTCATTCACTTTAGTTAATAGCAGTGAGAGGAACTCTTGGGTCCCTTAACGACTGGGCTGCTTCATATGCCGCCCCTACTATGTGTTTTATATCCCCATTCGCTTGCTTTGCAGATTTTGCATCCCAGAATGACTTCAACAGTTCCTCAAATGCGGGAGTTCTCAGTTCCTCAATTGATGCAATGCTTGGAAGATTGATTGACCTCTTTTTCGGTGTTGAACAAGATGATTCGTCCACCTGAGAATGAAAAATTTGTTAAAGGTCAGAGTAAACTAAGGCACACAAGCACTATGTCTTGAGCTCAATGCACAGTCTTACCATGTATTCAGCCAAAAGACATTTTCCGGCATTTTCTGTAATTTCTACAATCTTGTGGTAGTGACCGCCCTTTAATTCTCTCAAATCCCCACAACAAGGAACAATCATGGAATTGAGATTTGCACTTGCATCTTGGTCAAGTTGCAATGAATCTGCAAGAATTTGAAGGGTTAATTTAAAAAAAAGAAGATCATGATATCATCTGCCTACACTAACTTGAAATCCAACTATAAGCAAATAGATACTGACGGTCAATGGATGTAAGCAGATTGTTGTTTGCAAGATCCACATCTTCAAGAGCAGTTGACACAGCAGAAGAGAAGCGACCACGTAAATTCTGATTGGCTTCCATCCCTCCTCTGGTGTGAAAAGAAAAATGACAAAAGATAAACATATATACATATTTATAATAAATATCTTAGACATTATGAACTGAAAACCTTTTTTTTATAGTAAACAAGAATGTGAGTTGAAAACTTTGGTAATATTGCAGAGAGTCGCATACCTAACAATGGAATCTACAGAAGCAACATTACTCTTTTCCAGACTGAGCAAGGATTCTTGAGCTTTTTGCCACTGTTGTGCACCCATTGAAACCTTCCTCAAACTGCAAAGGTTGTTTAAAGTTCATTAAACAAAAACCGAAAAAAGAAAAAATTAAAGCAGTAGATCCGCTCTAAATATTGCACATAATTATCATTTCACCAACCCATACCAGTTTTGAAGAACCCCTTCCAGGTCTGTCTTTCCACTTTCTACGGCAGAAGTATCCTCAAGATAGTGCATTTCTGTTTTTTCCATATGCAGTTTCCACTCTGCTTTAATGGAACATGTGGAATCTTGCATGGTTGACATTTCTTTCTGTAGATGGTTGGTTCTGCTAGATGCATGTCTCTGGAGATCATGCACTGTCATTTTGACCTGAGAGCATATACAAAAAGTTTTATGATTAGACATACAATCCAAGGAAAGCAGATCAAGAACATGAATATAGCCGAACAGCTGTTTAGCACAGTTACCAGCTGTTTCTTCCTAGCATTTGAACTGGCAAGCAGCTCTGCAACCTTTTCCAACAATTGCCTTTCTTCATTGGCAGCACATTCCTACAAGCATATATATGATAGCATTTTAATTTCAATAATAGAAGGCTCCGATGAAGATCCACACATTTCAAATCTAGCATCATAACCACCTCAAACTTCTTTTCAAATTCAGACAGCTTCTGATCATTGACTGTTTGTGTTTCCTCCACAATTTGAGTTAGATTGGAGGCATGCATGTCTAGGGTCTTAAAAAAGTTGACTGTTATTGTAGAAACTGATCTTGCATTTTCCACAGCTCTGGAATGAGCCTGTATTGTCAATTGCAAATACATTCAGATAAAAAGATATAATTGTTCAAACACCTCTTAAGGAATAGTTAGTTTAAACGTAAAAGAAAGAACTACAGACCTCACGCTGTTGTTGTGCAAATGCAGTTAGCTTCTCCTCTTGATTGTGAAGACCACTTTGAAGATCATTCAGTAACGCATCAGCTTCTGAAGCAATTCCCTTGAAGAGCTGATCATGAAAGTTAAGGTTAGATGCGACCACAAAAGAAAGAGGGGAGGTTTCAATTAAAACTATTAGTTTATGTGTCACTAACATCTTCAAGCGCATGTGAATGTTTAGAAACTTCAGAATTTATATCACCAAAAGTCAACTGAGAATTCTCATCAAGTTCCCCAGCTATACCATCCAAGGCTTTGATTCCAGAACCACACATAGCCTTTAATTTTCCTAACCTTCCTCGAAGTTCTCCAGTAGCCTTGAACACATCATAAGATAATCTTGTTTAGACTGTATATAATGTCTGAAAATGTAAATAGAGCTATATTTCAGATCTTACCTCAGCCTTGGTAGATACAAATGACTGCATGTCTTCCTCCATATCTCTGAGTTGCTGCTCTTGTTGAGTCACAGATGCAGCAACTGTCTTGTGCAAGATTTCAAGCTGCTGGGTTAATTGGGATTGGAATTTTTGAATAAGTACTCTATTCCCTTCTTCGATTTTATCCTTCCGCTCTGAAAAGCAATCAAGATCAAGATCAGTCTAGTTTAGCTTATTAGATGATACTTAGATCAGCACTATAATTCCAAAGATACAGACCAATTTTGGAAAATAAATTGGACACATCTGACGCAGCATTTTCCAGTTCTGCACGAAGCTCAAATGCACGCTCAACAAGTGCTTTTTCTGAAAAATTAAAAATGAATGAGTGGCAATGAGTGGCAACGATATTAATAAAAGTGGAAAACTTAGCAGCAAAAGTTTCAAACTACACTATCAAATAATAGACATATGTGATTGTGCAATTCCTTGATAAAAAGTCATTAGATCTATCAAAAGCATCTTATAAACTTCACAGGTGAACAATTGAATGTCTCCACAAGATCCAACTCCAAAAATATTGAATATGATGGTGGTCTTAAACTTATAGCCCAAAATATTTTCTTCTAACTCCTTTTTAACAATGCAAGTATAGGAAGAGACAGCTACTGCAATGTGAAAATGTCCTGCACAATATGACAATTTGCTCACCAGACTTGAGAAGATTGGATATCAGAAATTCTTTTTCTTTAATTGTTGCATTGGCCTGCCTGTGCTTTTCTTCAAGATCAGACAATGTATGTTCGGTTTCCTCGAGTTTTTTCTGAAGTTATGGAAAAAAAGATGTTAGTCATTTCATCTTATTCGAGTAGAAAAGTTATGTGACATAGACAAATAAAATAGTGAAAGGTCAGTAAGTTGACCACCCAATGTGTAAATACCTCAGTTATACCAAGCTTCTCACTTAGCTCTGCAGTCAAAAGTTGCTGAGAATTGTAGAGTTCCTGGAGCTCCATTACTTGCTGCTCACAAATGATGAAATAATGAGCTGAGTCAAAGATGGAAAATTGAAAAGGACTGCAAGAATATATAATAGTAAAAGAAATTTACCTTGTCCTTAGATTCTGATACAAGTTCCATGCGCTCTATTTTTTCGGCCATTGCCTGCATGGAAGGCCAGATACAAAAGAATTCAATAACAAAATCCCCGGCACAACATTAGAACATTAGAACTCAGGCAATAAATGCAGCACTCATTTATCATAAAGAAACTGAACCTTCTTCTCAGCTTCTTCCTGAAGATAACGATCTCTTGGTATGTAGATACCGTTTTTCTCTCTAGCAGCATAGACCTCTGACAGAGCATACAAGAAAACATTAACATATCACACAAATTAATTTTAGAACCCTATAATTTTAGCATAATTTATCTTTATTTGTTTGGTAAAGCTGCAAGAAGCAGCCAACTACCTTGTTTCAGCCGGTCAATTTCAGAGTACAGATCCTTGATCATTGCAGATTTCATCATCTTCTGATTAATCTGATGTGAAAACAAATTAAAATCATAAGCGGGTTGCACGAAACATAATTCATCTTTCAGAACATAAAACCAAGTTGCTAAAACCAGTGTATGTATTATGATGAAAGGAACACAGACCTCTGGTTTGTTCTTGATGTTTTTGGCACGGTGTGCATAATCTAGAGTGCTGAGAGTTTCCTCCAAGGAATGGATGGAAGGTGATATTGTAGCAATGATGCATGTCTTTGTTTTACCTCCCAATGAATCTCTCAATAATCTTGTTAGTTTACTATCCCTGAAATTTGGAGCAAATAGCTTGCACTGAACTCACAGAATTTGCAAACACAGCTAAGTGCCATTAGGATATGCAAACTATATAATCCATACCTGTAAGGGACATGGCCAGAGTGCTCAACAAGAGCATTTATAACACGACCAAGTGTGAGCAAGCTTTTATTTATCTCCCCTGCTTCCCTTGCCCTGCCCTGAAAGAGGTGAATTCTTCTGTCAGAACATTGAAAGTGAAAAGGAAAACCAGAAGCACAGTCTTAAAATAGTAAGATTTTTGCAAAAATCACTGATGATCTCAGTATTCTTGAGCCCCCTCCCTTACCACATTAGTGGTAGTATAGAGTTAACATTGATGAAACTATGGCATACCTCTCTTGCACCAGAACGCGAAATATTTTCAGAACCAGCTAGGTCAACAAGATTAAGCTTTCCACACTTGATCATCTCTTCACCCTCTGGAGTACACTCCTTTATGTGAATTGTAATTGAAAATATCGAATGAGAACGACTACTTTGTTTGTTGAGAAGGGTCTCTGCAGTACGCCTTTTTGCCGAACCTTTTTCTAAGATTTTGTAAATTTCATTAGCAGTAGTCACAATCTCTTCTTCCAAGCCTCTAACAAAAACGCCACCTTTTCCATCTTCCATAAGAGCTATAGGTTTTTTAGATTTATCATCCATAAATTTTGAAGTTTCCTCCAAGGCCAAAAGATCAGATATCTCTTCATTATACAGCTCTAGAAATGTAACTTTCATGCTATACTCGGCACTCTGAGCCTCTAGTATGTCAAAGATTTGTTTAACAGCTCTTGGGATAACTCCTGCATCACTTGGAAATTCCCCATTCTGCAAAAATCAAATAAGTCCAGTCACAAATGCATACAATGAAAACTCAAAATATTATGTTTATAGTAATAGACATTTTCAGACCTTCTTCCTTGCCCCTCCTTCCATTGTGTATGTTTTCCCAGTTCCAGTCTGACCGTAGGCAAAGATAGTGCAGTTATACCCCTCAAGAACTTCATATACAATAGGTGATACAGCCACATCATACAAGTCCTTTTGCTGGGACGTTGGGCCAAAGACCTAAACAAAATACATAACGATCATAATCACAACAGAACAAACAACCACCGATCAAAATGAAATGAAGAAGCAAAATAAACAAAATCAGACCTTGTCAAACAGAAAAGCTCTATCAATCTGCTTGTTCGCAATAATCTGGACAGCAGAAACTTCTCGTCTATTCTCGTGACAAGAAATTACCACGGGTGTGTGTACCCTCATTTCATCCTCATTCAAAGGCCTACAAAATTCAATAAATAAATAAATTACCACTCAGATGTAGGTTTAACCACCTTACCTGCAAATAGTTTTGAAATTAACTTACCTGCAACGCACAATGACCTGCACATTTACACCTTTATCTTTATCATTTTTACTCGAAGTGGAATCGTTAGATCGGAGATCTCGCGCAGATTTATCACTTGAACGCGGGGTCTGTGATGGTGATAATGACACCAAACCTCCTCTTCTCTGCTGTGTCTGTGTAGAATCCATAACTTTTCCTACACATTTGTATCTCATGATCAGATGAATCTCACTGAGTCAACTCAACTCTAACCAAAACAAAGAACCTTATCTAAAAGCGCTAATTCACACCATATACTAGCTCAACAACAAGAAAAATCATCAAAAATATTTTCATCTGCAAACTACATTTTTCAGTGAATCTCAAAATATATTTACTCCAAGTACATACTCGCTGAGTCAACTCAAAAACAAAAATTTAAGAAAAGTACAGTATGAAAACATGAATTTGGTTAAAATAATATAAAAACTTGTGGATCAAAACTCAATGGACCGATTCATCGTAAAATCAGAAGCTTTCGATAGAACTTACAGCAATAAACCAAGAAATGCCGGCCTTTGGATAAGGTGAAGAGATTTTTTAAATCAATGGCGACAATTTTTCAGAGGCCTATAGAGAAAGAGAGAGAAAGAGTAAGCTTATGAGAGTGGATCAATGGCGATTAATTTATTTGTTTCTATTTATATGTAAAATAATATAAAAATATTGAAACGGATTTGAAAGTCTTAATGACGTTAACGGCGTGGTTAGCTTTCGAACGAGTGGAAGACGGCAATGACGGCGTTACGACTAATATTCGACCGTTATAATATAAGGGGACAAGAGGGGAGGAGCTCCCTCAGAGGCAATTAATTAAAACAAGGTACTCTGTCTCTCTCTCTTTTGAAATTAATTCAAAATAGTTGTAATTACAAGATTAACCTCGCGTTTTTTGTGATTAATGATGCTTAATAAGGTTTTAATAAAGTTCGTGTGATTAGGATCCAGTGGAGAATAAAGAATGGCTTTTCTGTCAGTTAATGAAGAAAGAAGTGGGCCCCATTTGATATATTTGAATTATAAAATGTGGAAAATAAATATTTTTCAGTTGAAGGAAGAATTTGAATTTCGGAAACTAGTTCAATTGCAGCGGCAGAGGAGGACATTGGATCGATGGGTGACAAATGCAGGATTTGTTTTGTTTTTCTTATATGATTTGTTTCTAACTAAACAAATTTAAAACCAAAATTTATTAACATTTTAAATGCAGGGTTTAATGCTTAATTACAAGTTAAAACGAATATTATAAAGAATACATAGTATTAAAAAAAATCTTATAATAAATTAATATCTTTATATAGACCAATGTTTGAAGTTTCCTATTTCTTTTAGTAAATTTTTCAGCTAATACATCATTGTCTTAATTACATTACAAGAATGCACAAATATATGTTTTTGTCAAAATCCATTTTGGGGCAAAAAGCAAACACCTTCTTCAACCAAAATTGGCAGCTTTGAGACTCAACAATTTCAATTAAGGCTCATACCCATTTATTTAAATTCTGATTTCATATCAAAATGTTGATGTTTTTGGAACAAAATTAAAACTAAGACATGAATTAAGAGCGGGTGTGTCGGGTAGAAAAGGGGGAAAATGAGAGACTGAAAAGGCAATGTGGGGTTAGCATGTGGTAGCAGAGTTGCCCCACGTGATAAAGAGATAATGAGAGAAAGCACATGGTAGTAGCCATATACTTATGTGCCTTTGAATTTCAAAAACCTTTCATTTCTCTAACCCACGAAATCACCTAAAATATTGACTATGTTACCACATCTTTTTCCTTACCAATATGACCCCATTTCTAAATATGAAAATCTTCAGATTTAAGTTAGAGTATCAGAGTTAGGATCTGTTTCTGCAAACAGAAACATGATTTTCTTAGGCTATGTCCTTGGATATTCAAATTTTGGTAAGAAATCTTAAGGCTGTTACAGTATTACTTTATAAATCTCCTATTGACTATTTCTTAATGATTCTTGTCATTTCCTTTTCTTCAACATTAGTGTAATGCTTAATACTAACTAACCTTTTTCATCATACCAATCCATCTTTTCTTTAACATGTGCCTGCACATCCCACGTGGATGGATCTTGAGCCAACCACATCTCAATACTCACACCTATCTATCTTTTTCTTTTTCCTTCTCAGTTCTTTGTTTCTCAGAAGAGCTGATAAAATCTCAGAAATTTAGAGACTTCAGAAAAGGTAGATGTTTTCTATTTCAGTATTTACTTGGGACATACTCTATATATATGCTGCGTATACTTCACTTCTTCAGTACTCAGCAACACTAAATCTTTTCACTTATCAGTCTCAGTGAAACAGCATTCCCAGTTGTGAATTTTTCGACTGATTGGAAGTGAAACCAGGATTCATGTCATGTGGGTAGAAGCAGAGCCTTATCGTTGAACAAGTAAAGAGAACAGAATAAACACAATGAAAACAATAAAAATGTAAAAGAAAGTAGGTACAGTTGTGCTTTGGGGAAACTTATCCTGCGAGAAGCACATTTTGTGATTGCTTGGAAGGAAAAAGAGACTGGTCCCATGTTTTAATTTATTTTTAAAAAAAATAAGAATAAAAAACCATCTCAGAACCAAAGCTTTTTGAACAACACAGCAGGGTTATGATGGTAGCCCATGTTACTTGGTTCAATGGCATCACATCACTCTTCCGGAATATCACTTTCTCTTAAATAAGTAGTGAATGATAAAACTGTATGAAAAGACTCAAGAGGTTTATAAAATTAATAGACAATTAGAATTTTTAAAAAGAAAGTCTGAGTTTAAGTCTCCACCTGCGAAACCTTCTTTTTATTAAAGGCCAAAAGACTAATTTCTATCTAAAGTTTAATCCATTTCATCAACAAGATTTTAAAAACTCAAATTTTTATCTATCATTTAATTTATATTAAAATTTTTAGTTAATTATAAGAGTAAAATTATCATTTTACTATTAATATTAAAATAAATAAAATTATATCTCAATTTCTCTTCTTAGTTTAAAAAGTTAATAATTTTCTCTCACCAAAAAATTTAAAAAGTTACATTTTTTCCTTTGCTAAGATTTACTTTATTCTCCTTCCTTTTTTAGTAATCAAACTCTAGTCGAGACCAGTCTTCATCCCATCCTTCTCTCTCTCTCATCAACATTGACCCTCGATGAAGTCAGACAAAGCTTTCATCATGCAATTCGTCTTTGTCCAAAGTCAATTTGTGTTATCCATGGTTTTTTCGTGTAATTCAGCCTCGACTTCTTTGTCTTTGGCTTCTTGTTTGTTGTCTTCGAATTCATGTTTTGTTGTCGTCAGGCTTCATCAGGCATCATTGTTGGTGGAAGAGGGAGAATAATGGGATGAAGATCAGTCTCAACCAGAGTTTGGCTGTCGAAAAAGGAAGGGTAAGAAAATAAACTCTAGTAAAGAAAAAATGTAATTTTTTAAATTTTTGGATAAAAAAAAATTGTTAGTTTTTTAAACTAAGAAATAAAATTGAAATATAATGTTATTTATTTTAATATAATGATAAAATAACGATTTTATTCTTATAATTAACTAAAAAATTTAATAAAAATTGAATAATAAATCAACATTTGAGTTTTTAAAATTTTGCGAGTGAGCATTTGAAAACGGACTAAACCTTGGGTGAAAATAATTCATTGGGCGTCCATTAAAATCTTAATTTTGGACCATTAAACAACATTAAGTTTTCGCCGCTTTGTTAGTAAATTTTGAATTTGAAGCTCAAGAAAGATTGTACATGGCTAAACAGGTAGCTGTTTGTCAGGGAGCAGCAAAGAGAATCATTCACTTCTTTGCTTGTTGAACGGTAGGTCAGTTCAGGAATTTCTGTTCATGTTCTGAAGATTAGATAGCCAAAGGAAGCTGAATTGGATAGCAATCGGCGGCTGTTAATTAGTATATTGGAATTTGGTAACACTCTTTTGGCCACAATCCCCATTCCATTTTTATGCACAAGTAATGTCAAGTAAAATTCTCACAGGAAAGAATTTTATACATTGGCAGTCTACCCTTAAGCATGTATCAAAGGTGATAATTACATTTAACAACAATGGCTTATTCAAACCAAATAATAATTATTACTTGCGGATCTTCCATGATTTAAATCATTAGTTTTGACTATTTCATTGCAGCTTCCAATTAGAAGCTCATGTGGGAATACATTGGTATCCAATATTATATGTATATATATATATATATATATATATATATATATATATATATATATATATATATATATATATATATATTTTAAGGTATATAATTAGATATATAAATAATATATTTTTAAATGATTAAATATTATTTTATTTTTAATTTAAAATATTTAATTATATATTATTTATAAATAATTTTATTGAAAATGACAATTCAAATTTCACCTACTGACTTTGAAGTAAGAGTTCTGTCATTGACAACTCCTTCAGGGAATATATTGAACAACTCATAAGAAATTTAAAGAGAAGTGGGTTTATTTCTTTCGGTTTAGTTGCTCATTTTGAAGATGGTTATGTTAAGAGCCATTACTTGTCATGGACGAGGAAATATTTAGCCTTCTAATTTTAAGCATATGAACGAGGGCTAATATTAACGTTTTTTTAAGCTTAATTAGTGGGTTTAAAATGAAGCTACAAAAAAATTGATGTAAACATGTGAAGGCTAACTAGTGTAGATCTGGCAGATATTTCTTCTTCGAAAGGAGCATATTCTGGTCAAAGATCACATATAAGAATCAGCCAATTAATACCTAATGGGCCACCATAGAGCATCAATGCTAGACCAGTTGGGCAAGCAGCCGAAAGATGATGTCCTTGTTCATTGTCTCTGTCCTCTGCCGTATGTAAATCGCCCTGCACAATATGCTCTACGAGGTTTGATTACCGGTGTGATACGGGTTTCTGAGTGGACTTGGACCTGGAGTTGGATCAGAATAAAGTCCAGGAGTGTTTAAATAAGGTTGTGGAGACCCAGGACGAAATTTCAACAGCCCAAATGAGGAAAGTTAACGGAGATGAGCAAAATCCAGCCCAAGTTTCAGCCCGAATAGCATCTGCAGCATCAAAGAGGGTTGAGTTAATAACATGTACCCACCCAGGGTTTGGCCTTTGACCACTTTTTCAATCTTGGCGTAAAAATATTTTCTCACCCAAGTTCAATCATAATAATACTTTCTCCCCAAAAATTAAACTCCATCAATAAAACAATAGTATTAGAAAGTGAAATTACTATTTTATTTAGTTTATGTATATTAAATCTTACATTATGGTCACTCTATAGATTATGTCAACTTTCAATTTTAGGTAAATGATAAAGAAACTATTATAACCTTTAAAGAATAGTTTAAGTGACAAAATAATAGATTTTATCTATAAAAGAATATTGATTTAATTTTTTTAATAACATTTTAAGATTAAATTTTTAACTTATTATATCATTTATTTGTGCATCAAGCCTGTGAAGACTTTTTTTGTATCAATAAGCAACAGGCTTCCTAGTAATATCGTTGCCTTTATATCTCCAATTCATTCCCGAAGTTTCTCTTAATCACTTTGATACCTAAAAAATCTGAAAATTTTCTCATAGCAATATTAACCGTCACCCTCTTCTCCTCTCTATGAAACAGAAGCTTCAAGGTGATAATTTTTTGTGCATTTTAACGGTAGGAGTAAAAAATAAGTTTTTTTTTTTAACTTAACCCAGAAAGCTTTTGAGTTACCCATAATGAGAACTTTAATATATATATATTGTTTATTTATCAATATCACTCTTCTGGCATTATTATGTCGTTTGGAGGGACAGGCAATGCAACTATATTGTAATCAATTAACCATAACTGACAGCTTGACAAATTTGGTGACTTGCCATTTCCGCAAATTGGCCCAGGATTGCCGTCTTTTGCAGGAAGAAACAATCCGTTCAATCAAGTTGATAAAAATGATGAAAGCAAATAAATAACAGTATTAGAGAATGAATTGAAATGTTAATGTTATTTGTATACATTTTAAATATATATAATGAGCATATAAATTATGTATAATTATACGATTGAGTGTTATTTTATTTTTAATTTAAAATCATTAAATCACATAATAATATATTATTTATACATCTATTTTATATATCTAAAATATACATAATTTTATTAATGTTAATATATATATATATATATATTTTTTTTCATTAGCTCTTATCTTTTACGGGGAATCATCAAATCCAAGACAGATTTTTTTTCGCTCAAGGAGAAAAAGATTGCTATGTTTAGAATAACCGGGACGGCACACAACCATATTTATCTTTTTTTTTTAATTTTAAGTATCCGTTTCTTCAAATTTGGTATACTATATAATAGCATCAAATAACGCAATCTAATCAACCGAAGCTACACCACAAATCTCAATTCTTTAATTGTGATGGAGCTTATCAAAATTTTCATTGCCCTTGTCATTCTTCAGGTTATTTTTCCCTGCAATTCAGCAACCCCATCAGCCCCTAAGAATTCAAACCTCTTTAGAGAATATATAGGAGCTGAATTTAAAAATGTCAGATTCAGTGATGTTCCTATTAACTCAAACGTTGAATTCCACTTCATTCTGTCTTTTGCCATAGACTATGACACCTCAAGCTCTCCCTCACCCACCGATGGAAAGTTCAACGTTTTCTGGGACTCAGATAATCTTAGCCCTTCACAGGTTTCGTCCATCAAAAGTCAGCATTCAAATGTCAAAGTTGCGGTGAGCCTTGGAGGGGATAGTGTTGGTAATGGCCATGCCTACTTTAACCCTTCCTCAGTTGACTCCTGGGTTTCCAATGCTGTTTCTTCACTCACAAGCATCATACAACAATACAACTTGGACGGAATTGACATTGACTATGAACACTTTGATGCTGATGCTGACACTTTTTCTGAATGCATTGGGCGCCTTATAAAAACTCTCAAGAATAATGGGGTAATCTCATTTGCTTCCATAGCTCCATTCGACGACGACCAGGTTCAGAGCCATTACATGACATTGTGGAAAAACTATGGTGACCTTATAGATTATGTGAACTTCCAATTCTATGCCTATGATGCAGGAACCACAGTATCTCAGTTCATGAATTACTTCAAGACTCAGACCTCAAATTATGATGGTGGTAAGGTCCTGGTAAGCTTTATTAGTGACGGAAGTGGGGGTCTATCACCAAATGATGGGTTCTTTACAGCCTGCAGTAAACTGAGGAGTCAGAATGAACTTCATGGTATTTTTGTTTGGTCTGCAGATGACTCTAAAGCAAATGGTTTCCCCTATGAGAAGCAATCACAAGCACTTTTGGCAATTCCCCATTAGTATTATTATTATATATATTGAACTTGTTATGCTATTATATACAAATCACTGGATATGTATTAAACAGAAGTGGTGTGGCTTAATGTATGCTGTTAACTTCTAGAATATAAATATGTCTTTGATTATTATCATTGTTAAATAAGTATATACATTGCAAAACAAAAGCCTAAAGGCAATACAACGTAAGCTCAACCCCAGGAAAGGAGGAAGGCAAAGCACTAGCATACAAGGAAACAACTCTGGAGTCCGGACATATCCAAAATCTTAACAGTACCAAAACAAGCCATAATCCTAAGTCACAAGTGTAGATGTCCAATTTAGCACAATCTTATCCAGTCTCCAACTCCCAAAACAGTAAAGCAATAGCCTAAAACAAGATCTGCAGGCCACCGGGATACCAGCCTCCAAAGTTAAACAAACTAAGAAATTGTACTGTGCACTTCATCATGAATACCATCCTGCAGCTCTCAAATGCAGACACAAGCCCATCTTCACTCCTCAAAGCCCGCGCCCAAGAGGTAACGCATTGTAATGGAGAACAGCAAACTCCATATTTTTTAATTAAGTTTTGCCCCTTTTGTACGTATTTTTTACACCACATGAAGTGTTAGAGAAAGTCTGCAAACTCATCTTAACATGTCCATTGGGCAAAAGCCTGAAGTTTCAACTTAGAAAGCCCTTATTTACACGCTGAGATTGGAATATTGGGCCTTCTCTCCGCATTCATTGGATGGGTAAAACAGAGAGGGCAGGTCTTTTGGATTTGTGTTACTAAATACACCAAGAATACTTCAGTGTATTCTTCTTTCTATTGCTATTTTACTTGTAACAAAAGAAGACCCTATTATTTCCTAATAGACTCCTAAGAAATTTCAAATTGATCATCTTTAGTTACAGTAGAATTGTATGGTTTATAAAAGCATATCCAGAGAAAAGTGTCAAGGGCTAACTTTTTGACCTGCCCATACAGTGTTTCCGATACCATCTTCTTGAAGATCAGTCAAGCACAACACACTCACGAAACCAACAATTACACACAAACTCTTCAACATCCAACATCCCATCACCATATCTGTCCAAGCCCTCTCACACTCACCACCCTTTACGCCTTGACAAAAGACATTAGAAGACCTTAGAGATCCTAATTTGCCACTTCTGACTTTGGTGTTGTACAGTAGGGATATGGTGTCGACGTTGAATTGATATACATTATTCGTATAGTGCAGTCCAAGAGATTGAGCTACTCAATGGTGGTTAATAGTTGATTGGCAGAAGTTTGCTTGCCAATCATAAAAAAGATTGATTTCTAAAATTAACGCAAATGCCTCGATATCTGTCAGATCATGGAGGTGCAGCAAACCGAAGCTGCAAGTCTTATCCGTGGCCGGCCCCTGCAACTAGATGTGCAAGTGCTAGGGTTAATTATTCTGTGAAATCTTTAAGCATATATGTAAGCATGATTAGAAACCTAACCAACTAATAATAAAATGATCATCATATGATACGGAAGTAAGGCTGAGCAACTGAATGTATGAATTTTTACAATTAGGGACACTTTGATAATCATCATCAGTTGCTTCTTTTTCTAATGCTATAGCTAGTTCTACATGAAAATACAGCCATGACAGTGACTGTAATGCTTGCTAATTAATACTCCTTATCTTTAAAGGAGATTGCCACTCTTAAATTCTTCCTCAATCAGACTCTTTTTATCAACTCCACTCCACGGCAAGTTTAGATAAAAACTTGAAGGCTATTTTTATTCGTTGAGAAATGACCATATATTATGTTTCATAATTTTTCAAACGTTGGATTGATTTCTATTTTCATAAAGCAGTGTTGAATATACCCTTTTTTTAAAGGAAAAATTAAATTTAAAATATTTTGAAAAGTATTTTCTATAAAAAACTTATATTATATGTTTGTTTTAACTTGTGAGCTGACAAGTGGTTAAGAGGAATGAAATAAAATTCGAATTGAGACAAGTGGACTGGTTGAAGATCTTAATATCTAAATTTCATGATTCATAATTTCTGCGAATATGAATGATTGTAAGAATTAAACTGTTCATCAGAAGAAAGTGTGGAAATTCTTATGTTGTGGAATAAAAAAATTATTAAGAGTAATGCTAGGGAAATAATTAAAATTCTAACTTGAATATGCTCCGGATTCGAGGTGCTATACAATGATATAATTTCTGCTATGGTTTTTATGTTTGAACGGCCCTCTATTGGTCTCCATTTTAGATATTCTAGCACTATTCGTGCTTACGATTAATTCAGCAGCTCTCACAATAGAAATTTGCACATATATGTAGCGTCAATTATAAGCACGCAGGCAGGAATATATATAATCATTAATCAAAAAAAGAAACTCACGACGATCAAAGTTGCATGCATGTGTAAAGGATTTCCAAATTCATGATGGTAGATTAGGAGCTAGAAATTAAAGTGTTTTATGAGTAATATTATGTGTATTTATTTGAAGTATACAAATATGTCTATTTTTATATATATTATCATGTGATTAAATACACATAAATGTATACTTATTTATGTATTTAAGGTGAGTATATATAATTTTATTGGTGTCTTATTATTAATTAATGGTGGAGAAGAAAATGCTTCTCCTTGACTATCTAAATTAAGGGGAATATCAAAGCATCAAAGAGTAACCCATTTGACCACAAATGGAAAGTCACTTTGATATAATCGTAATAATCTTGGAGGTAGACCTAGCCACGGGCCGGTTTGACTCGTGAACCGGGCCGAAACCGGTCCGGATAAAACCAGAACCAGAACCAGAAGACTCGAAACCGGACTGAACCGGAACCGAAACCATGGTTCTACGGTTCGGTTCCGGTTCACATAAATTGGAACCGTGAAACCGCCGATTCACACCAGTTTATGAACCGGCGGTTTACTATACTAAACCGAAAAAAATTTGAATTTTTTTTGAATTTTTTTTAAAAAGCCAACGGTTCCCTGCGCAGGGAACCGTTGGCTTTGAAGGAAAAATTGTAGGGGACCATTGGTCCCCTGCAATTTTTAGACTCTCAATTTACCCCCTCTATTTTTAATTTTTTTCAAAATTTTTTTTTCCCATATCTTCAAATTTTATTCTCTCAAATCTCAATCTCTCTACTCTCTCACTCAATCCTTCAAACTCTCATTCTCATTCTTTAAACTCTTAATACTCTCTCAATCTTTCAATTTAATCAAATTTTCTTAAATTTAATTAAATTCTTTCTCAATTTTTTATTAATTTCAATTTCAATTTTTTTATACAATTCATAATTAATTATAGAATTTATTTCTATAATTAATTTTATTTATTATTTATTATTATCTTTTATAATTAATCATATAATTTATTTATATAATTAATTTTATTTATTATCAAAAAATGGCAAGTAGTGGAAATTCTTCCGGTAATAGGGGATTTGGGCAATATTCACATATATCAAATGTGAATGAAAATCAACTTATAGATGATTTTCATTCACAAGAAAGTGAAAACCAATATGAAGAGGTGGAGCAACAACAACAACATCAACAACAGATGGAGATGGAACAATAATCTCAAAAAATTCCTACATCTGATATTTTCAAAATTCATTTCAAGAAAATACAAAAGGAAGATGGTAATTTTGATGTTGCTTGCAATTATTGTAGGCAAATGTACAAATTCAAACAAGGAGGTGGATACGGGACATTTAAAAGACACTTGGAGTTAAAGCATCCGAAAAAAATTGGGCAAAGTCGAGCCCAAACACAAATAACCGGGTATGGTTCTACACACAAATCTTTATTTATGTATAGTGATAATAAAAGTAAAGAAGAATTTGCAAAAATGGTAGCAATAGATCATTTAGCATTTACTTTTGGTGAAAATTTAGGTTTTAATAATTATTGTAAAACTGCATTAAATCCTGCACATAAAACTATTCCAAAAAATACATTAAAAATAACATTATTTAGTTTATATAAAAAACAAAAAAAAAAAGTTAATTCAATTTTTTACAAATTTTAGTGGACGTGTATCTCTATGTAGTGATATTTAGAGTGACCATTGACAAGTTCACTCTTATATGGGTATAACTTGTTATTGCATAGATGACAATTTTCTATTACAAAAAAGAATTTTATCATTTAGAGTGTTTGATGAATGACATACGACTAATAATATTTATAGAATAATTAAAGGAATATTAGAAGAATATAAATTACGTTATAAATTTTTTTCAATTTCATTTGATAATGCACGTTCAAATACTGCCTCAATAAATGATTTAATTGATATTTGTAAACCTAATTTAGGTGGTAGATTTTTTCATATTAGATGTGCATGTCATGTATTAAATTTATGTATACAAGATAGTTTACATTGTCTTAATAATTTTATTAGTCCAATAAAAATAGCAATTTCATATTTATGGACACATCCCCAAACTATGAAAGAATGGGATAAATTTTGTAAACAACATAATAAAAGACCAAAAAAATTTCCTAAAGACGTGCCGACTCGTTGGAATTCAACATATGAATTACTCAACGAGTCATTTGATTATAGGGATTTATTATGCTCATTTATTTCACAAAATGTGCCACAAGTTATATTATATCCCCAACATTGGGATATTTGTAAAAAAAATTTAAATGTATTAAGAAATTTTAATAATGCAACATATACTTTAAATGAGGTTTATTATCCCACTTCTCATTTGTTTTTAAATGAAACTGTTAATATTATTGCGGCTTTACAAAAAGCCGAACAATATATTATTTTACAAAAAGTTATTTCTTTAATGAAAACAAAATGGTAAATTACTATAAAATAATTCCAGAATTTTTTCTTGTTGCATATTTTTTTTATCCTAGATTTAAATTAGATGGTGTCACAGATTATTTAACATTATATTATGAACGTTTGCAATTAGATGAAGTTAATATTCCATTAACTATAACTAATATTATGAATTTAATTAAAGAAATTTGTACTGAATATGCATTAATTTATGGTGGTTCTTCTTCCTCTCTACCACCTATTGCCCCATCATCAACCCAAAATATGAGTTATGGTGATCGTATTATGATGCAAAGGGGAAAAAGATCAAGAGGAACATTAGGCTCCATCTCGAAGCTTGATATTTATTTAACTACTATTTTTGAGTTTGGTGACAACAATATAGGTAAAGATTTTCCAGTTTTAGAATGGTGGAGTCGACACGTATCAATTTTTTCAATATTAGCAGCTATTGCTAAACAAGTTCTAACAGCACCAGTATCAACTGTCGCAGTAGAATAAGCTTTTAGTCAAGGGGATAATAAATTGGATGAAAGATGATCAAGTTTGGCTCCCGAATCTATTGAAACCCAAGTATGCGTAGACGATTGGACAAGAGCCGAATTATGCCAACAAGAAATGAAAGTGGACTTCAATGAAGAATCGCTTGATTTAACTACGGATAGTTCGATGACGATGGGAAATAATACTCAAGATAGTGAAAGTGAATGATAAGGTAAGAGGGTACTGTCAGCTATTAGATATGCAAAGGTAAGAGAACTATGTAGGTTTTGATTCTTCTAAATCCCAAGAAGATACGTAGGAAGCTTAATTGAAAAATTAAGTCAAAGCCTTTTTTTTAATTTCAATTATTTTAATTAATAATTTAAAAATTAAATCAAGATCATGTATTAGAATTGACGGTTCAATATCGGTTTCGAACCGAGGTCATGAACCAGAACCGGTGATTCCGAACCGTGGACGAACCGTCCTGTTACGGTTTCGGTTCAGGGTCCTTATATTTTCAAACCGTGAATCGACGATTCCAAACCGAAACCGACGGTTCATGAACCGTGGCCAGGTCTACTTGGAGGTATACAATTCAGTTATTGCCAATAATTCACATCCAATATGACAATTGTGAGGTTGATAACACATTAACCACTTGGTCACTGAATCACTCAATTATTCTAGTGGGGAAAACTGTTTCTTCTACTCGACCCCATTTGACAAGGCGACAAGCCTGTATATAAAATCATTTTTCACAGGAAGAAAGAAACCCCACCTTCTATTTTTCATGTTCTTCCAGGAAAGGGGCCTTCGTTGTTCAGTGTAGGATATTGTAGGCATGTAGCATGTAACATGGTATATATTCATCATGATGCTTCATTTTCTTTCATTTAGAATTTAGATATAAAAGAAAGAGAGAAAAGTAAGCATACTCATGGGAAAAGTTGCATTAAAAAATAGGGAAAAAGATGCCAAAAGTTATAAAGTTACCAGAAAGAATCAACCGATTAACTCTAAGATCAAGATAAAATATTTAACCCAAAATTTTAATCCAATAACTTGATTACCATGCATATAACGACACTTATTTTATTTTATATTATTAAAGATGTCAAAGAACTCTTATCATAATTAACCCAAATGAAATAAGAAATATTCATTTGAATTTTTTGAATAATTTCGGTAAACTAAAAAATATAAATAATTTCTTTATGTGTAAATTAAAGTGACTTGTATGCATGACACGTGTGTGTATTTTGTTATAAAGTAAATAATTAACAAGCAAAAGAAAATGAAACGCGGTCTGAGACAAGGTACATCAAGTTGAAAAATGAACACTATTAACATTACGTGGGTACAAGGAAAGGCAACTTTTATGGAGCAGAAATGAGTGACCAAGTGAGGACATTGCTAGCTTGTTGTCAAATTACAGAACTACATGTTACAATTTGGCTCTTCATTGGCTTACTTCGACTTCTACTTAGTTATTCACTGACAAAACACCGAAGCTTGGAGAGGCCCCTCTTGTTAGTTTCATGGAGAAGCAGTGGCACTGTGTATAAAAAAGTCTTCATCTCAATCAATTCAATTTTCCATATGCTTGTCCATTAATGAGAGAAAGAGAGAGGCAGAGATACCTCTTTTTGATGTGATATGCATAGATGATTCTAAAGGGCCTACTGAGAAAGATGCTGTTGTACAAGGTCCCTCGTCTCTTGTTGATTCATAAATGCTATCAAGTTTCAGCCATATTTCAAACCTTTCATCATAATAGGAATTGATAAAACTTGACTCAATTAATAAGCGAACACACACACACACACACACACCATGTGGATCTTTAGGGTTTCAAGTTAATTGGTTCAAATCAGAACTTCTGCAAATTTCAAAGGCCAGGCAATTACCTTTATTTGTGATGTCCATCGTAGAGTTCATTGGATGATATGCATGGTGCATAAACCTTCACCGAATTAAGCCCTGTAAACCGGCAAAAGAAAGAAAAACTATTAAAAGAGTCAATAGGATGAAATATGCATTACATGTATTAATCTATAAACTTCTTGACTTTAACTCTTGATGAAAATTGGTTGCTAATTAGGCTCCCAACAATAAAGGACAATAAAGGTTTTAAAAATTAATTTGAGCAAGGCATTTGTTTTGTTTATTGGGTCACTAAGAAGACAAATCGAAACATGATATAATTACGTTGAGAGAATCCAAAAGAGGAAAGTAGTGGGATGAATGGCATGCGTCTTATTCTATTCATATAGGATTATGTTAAGATGGGGTCAAATATACATCTTAATCTTTCCTAAGTAGAAGGGAATTATCTATAATTTGTCATACTAATCATGATTATGACTATAATTATGGTTGTCGATCATGATAAAATAATCATCCTAACCTATATATGTATTAGAACTGATTGAGAGTATTATGCTCATCACATGGGATTGAGTTGAATAATGATTTCAACTTTGTCTCACTGTGGAACTTTTGAGGATTTTTGTTCGCTTTGTTGGTTTCATGGTGAAGTTTTGAGTTTTTTTTTTTTTTTTTTTAAGGAAAACTTGTTATAATATAAATATAATTATTAAAAAAACAAATATTCTATAAGTTTTAAGAAAATTTTTTCTAATAGGAATTGTAAATCTTCATTAATCTAATCATATAAAATTTTGAGAATCAAGTAATTCATGGGGAAGAGAAATATGCGACGGTGTCACAAAGTTTATTGATATATAAGAGAGTCTTGAAAAATATTTTTTAGGGGCCAAAGGACTATTTCACCCTCAAGTTTAAGTGTTATTCCAAAGTCATGCCAATGAGGTTTGAAAAACTTAAATTTCTACCCATCCGTTAAAAATCACAGTTATAGTTAAGAGCAAAATAGTTATTTAATAAAAAATTTTAAAAATTTAAAGTTTTGTTACATTTTCCCCCCTCAGCTTGAAAATCTCCTAATTCAGCCCCCACCTAAAGTTTGAAAAATTAAAATTCCCCTCTAGGGTTTGCAAATCATGGTCGGAGTCATCGGAGATAACTGTCTCCGATGGCATTGACTCTCCATCTGGGCTCAACTCTCCCTACTGATCACTTTTCAGCCACCGGCGTAGGCTATTTCCTTCGACAAAAATGAAATCATCTTTGTTGAAGTGTCTTCGTCTGGGACGAAGATGAAGATGATTGTCGGTGGTCTCAGAAGGCCACGTCGTCTCCGTCTGAGATCTCTAACGTAGACGAAATCATCTTTGTCCCAGACAAAGACGCTCCGATGAAGACGCTCCGACGAAGACGATTTTGTCTTCGTCAAAGAAAATAGCCTATGCCGATGGCTGGGAAATGATCAGCAGGAAGAGTTGGGCTAGGAAATGATCAGCAGGAAGAGTTGAGCTGGAAAGGAGAGCCAACACCACCTGAGATAGCCATCTCCGGTGACTCTAGCCATGATTTGCAAACCTTAGGGAAAAAATTTTGATTTTTCAAACTTCAGGTGGAGAAGAATTGTGAGATTTTCAAGCTGAGGGGGAGCCAAAGTAATAAAACTTTAGTTTTTTTTGGTTAAAAAACGATTTTACCCTTAACCTTAATTGAGATTTTTAACGGATGAGTGAGATTTTAAGTTTTTCAAACATCACAGGTGTGTCTTTGCGATAGCACTTAAACTTGGGTGAGAAATAGTCATTTGGCCATTTTTTGGGTCATCATTAGTTTTAGGGTGCTCCTATGGAATATGAAAAATTGTGTTATACTTATATAATTTTGTTATTATAATATATATATATATATATTCTCTCGTCGGTGAATATAAGCAAGTTATGTCAAATTATATTAAATATCGTATTTTTTATGTGATTAGTGATTATTAGAAAATTCATGGAAATATGACCATTTTCAAGATTTTGAGTGTGAAATAAACTACCAATTATACAAAAGACATTATATATACAGTGGTTAGACAAAAACCTACGTCCTCCACGTATAAGAGAAGAATATATTGTAACCACAAAAATACAAAAGTATAACACATTATATGATATCCTATAAGAGTAGTTTATCAAATTAAACTTTAAATTAGTGATATCTCAAAAAATGTTTTTTAAGACTCACTTATACGTCAATATATTTTGTGATGCTCTCACATATTTTTGCTGAGGAATCTAATGGAGACATACAAATTATATTAGGAAATCCGTACAAACCAAATTCTTATAGAATTGTTATTCTTTGTATGATTGTAATTTTATTTTAACAAGTTATTCTTCACAAGGAAACCAAAAGAGAAAAAGCGCCTTAACAATGATTTATTTCGCATATTGGTATTCTTAAAGTTTATTATGGTTTTGTGAATTCCTGATAGGAAGTGACTAGTGAGTATATACAAGTGGTGGGGACTTATCTTTTTTCTGTTGTCAAATTGCGAATTGGGTAGGATCGATTTTGGATATTCTTTTGGGAGCAATATTGTACCATAAAACTATGAGAAAATTAATTTTAGATGAAATAGGACCACGTTGAAAAGTGCCTAGTCTTGCAAGTGAACTTTAATTTATCTGTCCACTGGTTCACAAAATCATCGAATTAAAAATGGTTTCTCTGGGCAGCCTTGTCTCCAAAGCTGAGATTTTGCTAGGTATCTTAACTTTTTTTTGTCTGGCAATGGGATTATGTATAAAAATCAACAGGCTCTGCATGCTACCAAAGCCAACTTTGATGATTAATTAATGAAGCTTTATCATGGAGTAAACTTTTCCAAGAACACTATATATATATATATATATATATATATATATATATATATATATATATATATATATATATATATATATATATATATATATATATTTTTTTTTTTTTAAAGAGGAATTGGCCCAACTTGGACTATTTTTTATTTTAGTGATAAATTTTATAATTATTAAATCAAATAAGTTAAGAGTATAATTTTTTTAAATCGTTAGAGAAATTTTAAATTTATTTTTTTTAAATATGAAATTTTTTTTTATTATTTAAATTATCCTTTCTCAGTTAAATTGTTTTAAAATATTTTTATGTCAATATCAATGTAATTAAATCTTTTTCTTTTATCATTAATATTTTATTACTAATAATCATTCAATAAAATTATGTGTACCCACTTTGGATACACAAATGTGTACATATTTATATGTGTCATCATGTGATTGGATGATTTTGAATTAAGAATAAAACAATAACTAATCATATGATGACACATATAAGTGTGTATACATTTGTGTATCCAAAGTGGGTACACATAGTATTGCTCATAATCATTTGTTCATGTACATAAAATCCTCAAGTTAAGATTAAATTTTAATTCATTAATTTATCATATTTCTTTAAAGAAAAAAGAAAAAAAATTCTATATGTGTTATATCTTTTTAGCTTGAAAACCCACTTTATAAAAACAAACTTAATTGAAGTATTAACAGATAGAGAAAGAGGAGAATAAACTTGTTTGGTTTAAAGTAGTTTTGATAGTATGCTACACGTATGTGTCCTTTGCATTCTTAATGGACAACAGAATGTATACGAAAAAATTGTGTTTTTGGTGGTTGGATTATCAACTTTTGATCACTACATGACTCATGAGTCATTGAACACTTTGAAATGTTTATATGAAGGCCTTAGACATTAATGGAAGTAGCAAGAAGGTCTTACATTACATTCTTGGAAAATTGTTATACATCTCCAAGTGAATTCCAACATTGGGGAGAACTGACAAATCTAGAATAATATTAATAATAATGATCATTAAATCACGATGATAACAATACAGAAACAAAAACTGTGCAAGAGATTGCCATTTATGATATTATTCTCAGCCAGCAGACGTAGAGTGTTTGCCCATGCAATTGAAGTGAAATATAAGGCCATTTCAATCCCAAGATCTATGCATAAATCATCTTTATAACACAGTTTATTAGTAAGGCTAATACAAGATCTTATAAATCACACAAAATTATGGTATAGTTGGTTCTCTTGTGGTTCTCTCTATTCCAATGGATTATCATTCACCTTCATTGCAAAGATGACTTTAGACACATCCTTCCACGGTTAATCTTCTCAACTATATTTAGTCTATTTCTTCTAGTATGAGTAGAATAATTGGATATTCTATTAATAGTATAACTCTCACATAGCTATAATTACTGATATTTGTAGTCTTGTTTGAGTGAAGATCTTGGAGTTATTTGATATGTATTTTGATTTTCATATTTTGTGTTGGATTTTGTTGTTGGTTTTGATAGTTATTTGGTTAGACTCCTGTAATTTTTCTTTAAACTTTGGCTTTAAACTGGGGTTGAAGTTTACCGGGAAAATCTTTTATGAGTTATGATTGTTGTTGTCATTGTTCTAGGCGGGCTCTCACTCTTGATGTTGAATGTTCAACGGATAAATCGTAAAAACTAATTTGAAGGAAGAAAGAAAAAAACAAAAAAGGTGGAAAGAGCAATGTGAAGATTTGTGATTTGAAGTCAACGACCTTTTTCTCAGTAGATGACATCATCTTCCACTTTGTCACCCGGTTCTTCTCCTTCTGTGCTCATAAATACACAGTACTCTTCACATGACCTCTCAGAGTCCCTTATATTTTCGCTCTCAAACAAAAAATACCCAATTCCCCATTCGCCATGTACACTTTTCCACGCGCCTCCGATGTCTATGGCACAAACTCCTCCTCCATGTCACTCGACGACCCGTCGCATTTTCCTCCAGTATCGTTGCCACCACCTCATTTACTCGACCATGTGACTGGTTCTACTCATGAGCTCGACTCGGTGATGGGTCACAGCCACAGCAGCAGCAACTCCAGCGGCTATAGTAGCTATAGCTCTCCCAGCTACGGGACGACGAGTCAGATGCAGAGGAGTATTAGCAGCCACTCGCTTCAGAAGAATAACAACTGTGTTCATTCTCTTTTAATGTTACTAAATGATCACTCTGTGGAAACGGACATCAGTCCAGTTAGAAGGGTTTTCAGCACCGGTGATTTGCATGTAAGCTTTATTAATACTGAAAATAACTTAAACTATATGCTCACATTCATCATATATAGTAATTTGTTCTCACGTTTTTCTTTTAGAGGATTCATACGGGGCAACAAGGTCATAGGTCAGTGAGTCCATTGGTAAGTGAGAGTTGCGCCATCATTGAAGGGATGAACAGAGCCTGTCGATATAGTCCGGAGGAGAAAAAGGAGAGAATTGAGAGATATAGAACCAAGAGAACTCGGAGGAACTTCAAAAAGAAAATCAAGGTTTTAATTTTGTTTATTACTATGCTAATTGCGGGCTTAATTATACTTGATTACAGTAACATATAGGATTGATAAAATTAACCATTCGTGACCAAGTAGCTAGAAGTGTTTTGGTACAGAAACAGTAGTGTCAATTCTTTCCAATTTCCATCTTCTCTCCCAAACTAGAAAAAAGCAACGTCTCTCTGTGCTTTCATATATGTCAAATCAAATTTTGATGTTGCTATTGGAAGCTATAACCATTACCCCACTAATAAAATGAGACAAGTAAGAATGAAAGCCAAAGCCATACGTTTTCAAACTCTTATTACTGGCTGTGCGGTATCATTCAATGTAGTTGAAATGATAGCCACTAGGGTCTACTATGTTGTCTTTTCACATTCGCCTATTGGTAGCTAGCTAGCTAGCCTTATATGTCTTTGATTTCTCTATCTAGTGGAGCATGGACAATGCTAAGTTCATAATCTATTCAAATTGTTATGGTTAATTATTGCGGTTTATCATTTAGAAGAAGAAAATTGGTTATTTCACAATGCTAAGCATGCATATTGCATAATATTACAGCATATATTGTGGCTTTGAATATGCAGTACGCATGTAGGAAAACACTGGCAGACAGCAGGCCACGTATAAGAGGTCGGTTTGCAAGAAACGAAGAAATTGAGAAGGATCCTCAAGCTCAGTGGAGCCACATCAGGGGGGAGCAAGATTATGAAGAAGAAGAAAATTGGATCAATTATTTTGATTCAGTTTCATCCGCAAATCTATTTTAATTAGCATAAAAAAAATGGTGTGTATGCTGAACTATTTTAGTGCCACAGTGTAGCAGTTTTAGCTAGCTAGCGTGCTTGTTTCTATATATCTGTGATGCAATATTGTATAACTGTTGCTCTAGCTTACAATGGCTAGCCATTTTAATGACTGGGCTTCATATTAATTTTTACTTGCCATTTTCAAATACAATCACCCTTTCTAAACAGCATAAGGATGAAATAAACAAACAGTTGACAAAAAAATGTGCATGTTGCACAGCAAAAACCTGAAAATTCAGTTTACGTATGAATGTTTATATAGTATTTAGAGACACAAAAGTTCTATTAAAGTGGGCTCACGATTACTGGTTAATTAAACAAAAAGTAAGAAAAGGCAGAATGGTTACAGTGATATTGCAGAGATTCCTAGAAAATAATGTCAAGGCCCTACAGCACTTGAAGAATAAAATGCCGTAAGGTGGAGTAAAGAAGGGCCTATTTCACAGTTATGGCATAGAAAGGTCCTCACTTTCTCCTTTCTTTTTTTTTTTTTTTAAACGAGAAATCGCCTCTAAATTGAATTATTTTTTTGATTAAACTAATCACACCAAATTATTAAATCAGATAAATTTAAAAAGATCTGAACTTGAACTCCTCGGTATATAATTTTTTTTTTTTCACTCAACCTCCTTGGGATTGGGACAAGTCCTCCACATTTTCCCATCTACTATTCTTTCACTTTCTGTTCTTCCCGGAGTCCGTCATATGTGTCCCTCAACTATTTGGTAATTCAAGCCACTTTTCCATAAAGTTTCATGTACTTATATTGAGTTGTCCAGTACTCCTTGGCTGTCCCTTCTTTTGTTATTTCCCAGGCTCTGGCACTATAAAAACTACTTTTATTTGGGATTAGTTTCCATAATTGAGTTTGTCAATGCCAAGTTCTTGCTTGCTTCTGTTTAGGGAAGGAAAGAACGCCTGTGAATTTTTTTTTGGATTAGTGGCATCCTTGGAATAAATAAAGAGAAAATCGTGGAGGTGCTGTTTTGAAAACATTATGATACGAAGCCAAGCAGTTCAATGGGTTATTAAACAGGCAGAAAGAGACAACCATTTTATAGCCTTTAAAGTAGAGTTTGTGCAAAGTGGAGCCAGCGTTGAAATGAGAAATAGTTAGTTGATTCATCGGAGCAGGGTTCCAACATGATAAGTAACTATATAAAAATTTTATTTAAAACAGGCCATCATTTCAATATTGAAACTATTTCAAACAAATAAACTTTGAATCATTGTCGAAGAAAATTTGAACTCTTTTTTTTATTTTTGAAATCTCATTATTTTATCATTTAAACTGCTTATTTATTGTCTTGAATTTGTATACTGTGCTTCATATATAGATCAAAAGACACATTGAATCAAGGCACGAGTTTGTGTAAGTTGGTAAATATCTCACGTTGAACAAACATCAAAGAAGAAAAAAAAAATAGCAGAAGGAAATTATCATTTTCTTTCCATTACCCACAGCATCCACCGTGCCATAGACAAATTCAGGTGGCCATACGAATGTTTTACGTTATTACAGAAGATTTTAGCTTTTCCATAGCCAAAGTTTCTGTCGATATCTAAGGCTGGCATGACAACGTACGTTACAACTCTTACTTAAAAGATACTCACAAGATTTTCTTGTACTGAACTATCAGTCTGAGATCTTACGCAAAAGTCTCAAGAAATAATTTAAAAACTTACAGAAAAATTGAGGTTCCCTATTGAACAAGTAATTTCTTTGAACAACAGAATGATTATCTAGCTTTTGTGAATTGTAATATATTGTTTATATCTTAGATCAATGTTCGCATGGTATCTTTCAGAAGTTCTTTTTTAACTTGAGTGTTTGTTTAAGTGGCTTTATGAAGCCCCACCAGTGTTGTTAATTTAGGAGCTCCTGTTAACAATGATGATGAAACTGATAAATCTTTAAACTTTATTCTTGGCCAAAAGACTATTTCCCACCCAAGGTATGTTACAATGTTAAGTGTCCCCTTCTTTATCTATGATAACATCAAATGTCCACCCATCAGCAGTTAAAATTAATGGCAGTAACGGTAAAATTGTTATTTTCTCTATAGTATTAAAAATAAACTAAAATAAAATCTTTTTTTGCCCCCCTAAACTTTAAAAACTAAAAGTTTACCCCGACCTAAATTTTAAAAACTGACAGTTTCACCTTAGGGTTTCGTTTTGAAATCTCTGACGTCATCTCCAGCTCCATTACCGGTGGCCTCTCCCTCCCAAAACATCATCTCCCTCTGACAGTCTCTTTCCTCCCATTTGGATGTCTGATCGGCGTTGGACGTTTGATCTTTGTCTTCTCAAATGAAGACAACAGCTTCGTCTTCGTCTGGGAGGACGAAAAACTTCGTCTTCTATCACTCTTCCAACGTCGATCTGGAGTCTAATGGGAGGAAAGAGACCGTCGGAAGAAAATGATGTTTCGAGAGGGAGAGGCCACCGACAATGGAGCCGGAGATGACGCCAGAGATTTCAAAACGAAATCCTAAGATAAAACTGCTATTTTTTAAAACTTAAACTAGGGGAAATTTTTAGTTTTTTAAGTTTAGGGGGTAAAATGAGATAAAATTTCAAAGGGTTAAGGTTCCGTTAATTTTAACTGCTGATGAATGGGTATTTGGTATTATCATAGATAAAAGAGGGACACTTGACATTGCAACATGCCTTGGGTGAGAAATAGTCCTTTGGCCTTTATTCTTTAGTTAACGTTTGCAGTGCAGCGAGGCTTATCTTTTGTCGGCCGGCGGTGGGTCTCCCACTTTGGCGCCCTTCGCTTAGACACCTCTCCTCCTATATAATTGTAAATGCTAGGCTATAAGATTCCGTATCCGACATCAGCATTTTCTCTCTTTTTTCCGCAAGAAAATGTCAATCCCCAGATATCCTAATTAACCTTTTTAAAATTTTAGATGTGTGCTACCTATAGCCCATTTCGTAAACATAATTTAGAACCAAATTCTGATGCTTTTGCACAAGAACCCAAAGGAGGAAGTTTTGCAAGACAATGAACCAAATCCTATAAGCTACCCCTAGTAGTTTGGACAACCTATCTATCTGAATGATGGTGGGGCGATTCATAAGATAAAATAGCTTCAGGAGGCACCTTTGTCGCTATCACAATGACATAACTTTGATTAAACAACACAAATTATGAACAAATAAGAAACAGCAATAGCACATGCAAACCAGAATGTTGTAGGGTCATTTGTTTTATTCTGTCATTGAAAATTGATAAATTACAAATAATTCTGTAATTTAATACACATCTTAACAATGGGCCAATGTTCACATTGAACACCTCGATGAACCATCCCTGTTTACACTCTAGCAGCAATTAAAATGGGTACTGTAAAAAATAAAAAAGTTACCTGAAGCATCCAAACCTTTGGTTTATTAGCAGGCGAACCCCAGAACCTATTAATCTGGGAAAACATGAATGGAATTAATTGTAACATTTCCCAAGATTAAAAACTCGAATGCTGAGAAACTATCATATGATTACATATCCCTCTTTATCATGGTAACACTAATGTAAACACAAACATGTTGGATTTTGAAGTTTTTGACAAAATTTCAACACCCTTCAATATCAAAGGTATGCACTTACTACCTCAGAAAAACTTATTGCAACTACTCTAGACTATTTCACATTTGCCGATCAATAACAATGATAATAGCGAAATGTATTATAGGTTACATCTTGATTCTGTGCTTAAATTTGTGAGCTTTCTTCTTGAAAGGCATAGGACTCAACAATCGCTTCAAAGGAAATACCAGAGCTCGATGACACAGCCTTGGCTTTGCTCTGATTTTCCCTGCATTGATCAAACAGAAGTTTGAGGTAAATCAAATTAAAAACTTCCAAGCTTGTTGAAATTCGACAAACTAAAAGTTGGACAAGAGCTACAGAAAAAATTAAATTGTTCATATGTTGGCGAGCTGGGGAGAAGGAATGATTATGATAGGAGGAGGAAAACTTCAAGCTTTTAGATCAGAGGAACTTATTATGACATAATGGATATAGATCCAAAAGCAATGAAGTTGACGTGCTGATATAAAAATTACCAATCACTAATTAACAAGTACCTGATACACCTTGAAGCAACATTGGACAATTAATTTCACTATCAGCTTCTCCATGATTATTCTCTTCCATCTTCACATCCTCTGTGGCCTTGTAATTGGCAACAGAATAATCATCTTTAACTCTTATGCCATTACAAGAATCCATGAAACAAGTTTGATCAGCAACAATTCCAACTCCAGGTTCCCTGATTTGTTCTTCATGACTTTGATCTTCCATTGTGAACTCATCCTGGGCCATATGATTTTCAACTGCAGAGTCCTCTTTAATTGTGACCGCATTGGAAGACTCCACAACCCGGAATTGATCAACAGGAAGTCCATGGTCTCCAGTTTCCCTAAGTTTAACTGCACCCTGTTGTTCTTCCATTGTCAGTTCCTCCAGGGTGGCATGACTCAAAGCTGAAGTGCCATCTTTAACTTTTAACTCAATAGAAGACTCCTGAAGCAGACTTGGATCAGAGGCAACTTGATCATCTGCAGGATCCCCGAAATTTTCTCTTTCAGTGAGATTTTCTAGCAAAGACTCATCATTTAATGCAGAAGATGCACCTTCTAGAGCTTTTATATCTATCTCCATTCCAATTTCACCACTTGAACCTTTTTGAGAACTTAATTGTGCATCAGGATGTCCTAAACTTTTAGATTCTTCATTTTGCCAAGCAGGAAATTCAGATGCATCACATGGAGGTACACCATCTAAATTAACATCTACATTAGACATAGCATCTAGCTCAACACATCTAGGCAAGGTCTGACATTTCGCAATTTCTTTTGATAAGACAGCATCCACTTCATGACTAGGGATGAAATATTGTGAATGTCGATCATACCTTTCTGTATTCTCTGCTCCAAATATTTCATATGACAAATCTGGATTATTCAATTCTTCCCTACTGGTGGTTGTTTGAGTTCCAATATCCTCAGAACTGATTACCATTTCTGTGAAATCACTAGGTAAACCTAACTTCTTCATTTTTTCATGGCCAAAAGACTGGTTGTTTGCTGGAGCATTATCTAATAGAGTCTGGTCAGCTTCAGGAAGAAGATTAAGCCCTGTCTTTAATTCACACACTCCATCAGCTGCAACTGACGTCTCAACTGTCTCAGTAGCAGATAAAACTTCTTTACCACTATTTATATCCCGTGACTGGGACACAGCTTGAGTTCCTAAGATCAAATCCTTTACTTGAAAACCCTGTGATGGCATGCTACTCATAACTGAATTAAAATCAACGGCTTTCACAGTTTTTGATTCTTTACTGGAAGCAGTGAAAGACTTTGCCATTTCATCTAGCTGCAAATCACCTTCACCACTAGAGATAGGATCCCATTTAAGCCAGTCCCCAGGCAAAGTCTCGGACTCAGTCCGCTCACCAGATGATATTGCTTCAACTCGAATAGTCTCCTTGAAGAAGTGTTTTTTCCTCAATGCATTAGTTAAAAGAGTCCTACAAGATATTAGATAACAAATTTTCCAGCATAAGAAAAGTTAACAATATGTCTTGTGATGTCAAGAATTTTCCCAGTTGCCATACCTACAATTTTTGGAAACTGCTGTTTTAGCTCGTTCAACAGAAAGCCCAAGCAAAGATGATAAATTTGCCACATCATATGGTCCTCTAAGTTCATTAACTGAAGGGGCACCACTAGAGAAGATGAGATTCTTTCCTCGAGTCCAATCCACCAGTAACTGTCAACAGCTTATATAGCTCAGAATAAATTTATACACAACACTATAAAATCCTATTTTTTAATAGAACTTTGCACAACTGATTTACACCTATTGATTGCCAACCTTTTTCAATATCTACTTTTGGATAATACTCCAATTATGACGCTTTCAATTAGAAATTCAATGTGATTATATAAAAAAGTTCTCACCTTAGCATTGGATATCGTTTGTCTCCTTAATTGAAGATCAAGAATAAGATCAGAGTAGGTGAGTTCGAAGTAAACTCCACGCTGTGTATCAAAACGGCAAAAACTATTCAACTCCACACGCACACACACAAAACAAAAACAAAAAGAAATCGATCTTGATATGAAAATCATAATCTAGTAAAGCATAAACCTCGATAGCAGCTTTGACCATTGGCTGCTTCAATCTGAACGGTACTTTTTCCGCAAAATTAATCGAAATTATATCCACCTGCTCCGTTTAAAAAAAAAAATTATAAAAATATCAACATAGATAAGCAAAATAAAATTGGAAATATAATGAAAAATTGGTATACCTCAGCCTTCTCACAGGCGTGATCAAACGCGTTTTGATTTAAGGGCCGCACAGTGACGATATCGTAGGTTTTCAGAACGGGATTTCCAGAGTTCAGCACCTGAGACTGAGCGAACGAATCGGCGCAAACGGTGAGGCGCGTGTACTGACGGAATGGGGAGGCACGAGGGACACCGAGAAGGTCACGGTGGAAGTTGACAGAGGAGGAGAGAGAGGGAGCGACTTTGAGGAGAGACGAGAGAGAGAGGAGAGAAATAGAACACCGGTCGTTGTCTGACATGACGCCCTTGATCGTACGGTTGTAGGCGATTCCAGAGTAACCGAGCTCCATTGCCTTGATAACGATTTTGACACGTGCGGCCTTGTAAGCGGTGTTATTGGAGGACGGAGATTCGAGGTAGGGAATGTTAAGGTCGAAGAAACCCATGGTTAGAGAGACAGAGCCACTGCTTCTGTCGTTGATGGAGGGTTTTGTAGGGTTTCTTTCAGCAACGGAATTGGAGACGGTGTTTGTTCCCTTAAATATTTTCTCGTACTCAAAAAATTGTTCAAAACTTGGTCAAATATCAAATCAGTCAGCACAAAATTTATTTAGTAACCTCCTAAATTACAAACATAAACCTAATCTGATTAATTCGAAGATTATTGAAGTAATTTAAATTTTGTTATAATTTTACTTGTAATTATTATATTTTTAAGATATAAATACCAATATTATATTTCAATAGCATTTCAGTGTATAGATGGAAGTCTGATTTGTGCTCTAGATATTTCTATAGTCAATTGATTTTTTATACTCTCTCTCTCTCTCTCTCTCTCTCTCTCTCTCTCTCTCTATATATATATATATATATATATATATATATATATATATATATTTATTAGAAACTGGTTTATGAATTTTGATGTGTGTGAATTTAGGGTTTATATAATGTTTGGTTTCAATTTTATTTTTCACAAATTAATATAAGCCAATTCTTTTTTATAGCAATGAGATCCTGACTTCAAGCACTAAAATTTTCTTGGACAACTTTACATGCCCACCTCACTCACATCTCTTAACAAAGCCCCTTATCCTACGTACATGCTTTGCATATTTAAACAATTTGTAAGAGAAATCCAAGGGCCATTTTCTCCATTAATATATATGAGTGGATCAGTCTAGTCATGAAATTTTTTTGTTGTAAAAAGATACATTTACCTGTAAAACATGAAAGGAAAAAAATAAATATTAAGAGGATTATTAAACAATTTTGTTTTACTTTTATTTATTTATTATTGGAAAATTAAAATTTTTAGCCTTTTTTTTTACCGTGTATACATATATACCATTCATTCTAAAGCTTAAACAAATATACCACAACAGTAATCTATTTTTCCAAAATACCACTTTTAATCTTTCATATAGAGATTCTCTCTTTTTTTGCTACTTTCTCTCTCAACTGAGGAAGGAATCCCTGCAGCATGAAAAAGATAAAATAAAATATTAATGAAAGAAGACATGTGATTGAACAATAAAACTCATAAAAAATTCATTATAAAATATTCAACTTAGATATAAGGGAGGAAGAAACGAAAAATGTTAAATTTATTAAGAGAATTAACATTTGTTGTAAAAACTTTATAACAAAATCATCCACGTTTAGATGAGTGTTGACCTAACCGCCTATGTTAAGTTTTCTTTATAAATAATTGAAAATGAAATAAGTATGGTATATTCACGTTTAACTGAAAAAAAAAACTTCAATTGTATAATTTTGCTTCAGATGAAAAAAAACTTCAGTTTTTTTTTTATTTAACTGGAAAAAAAAATTAAAAAGGGTTGGCAAGGGTTGGCGGACGCCAACCCTTCAATTGAAAAAATAAAAAGACGCCAACCCTTACAATATAAATAAAGGGTTGGCGTTAATGTCAAGGGTTGGACCCCTTAAATTTTCCCCAACCCCTTATTTTTACCGCCAACCCCCCCTTCCAAATCTTTCCAGCCAAAATTAGTTTTTTGACAATTTTTTCATTTTTAAAATTATTGCACTAATAATTTCTTGTAAGTCAATTTATTTCCCACAAAATTATTCTTTCATGCTTCTGCAATAAAAATTATTCTCTCATACTTGCAATAAAAATTATTCCCTCATGCTTCTGTAAATTTTTCCCTACAAGATTCTGCAATTCATTTTTGTTTTGATTCTTCAGATATATATATATATATATATATATATATATATATATATATATATATATATATATATATATATATTGATGTATTCTTTGTATATTCAAAACCAAGTACATATAAATATAAATTTTGTTTCAAATATTGATACTAAATATTTATATATTTTATCTCTCTATAGTGCATTAAAAGTAAGTAATACTAAAAACTTAGTTTTGATTTCTCAAAGTTGAAGATAAGGGCAATTTAGACATCCTATCCTATAAAATGATAAAAATGTTTAGAGTATAAAAAGTATAGTATAAATGTATACGTGAGCTCAAATGAGGATAAAAATTTAAATTTTCCTTTATTATTTGTCATTCATTTTGTCATTTTACATCACTTATGTTTTATAATATTGTTATTTAGGATATGAAATATTACAAATTCTTCTATCAAATAAAAATTTTAAGGGATTTCTTTAGGTTCACCTCCACACACTTTAAATCATCAAATCAACAGCCGCCAATTAGTCCCGCCTCCGCATTCGCACCTCCCTCTTTTTTTAAAAAAAAAAAAGGCAAAATTCACAAAGCTCACGTCACCGATCCGCGTAATTCCTGACCGAAAATCTAATCCCTTCATTTTAAACTTATCCACGGTTCACAACCGCTCTTACAACACCACCGCGGATCGAAACCCATAAGCCCGACATCGCACGTTTCTATAAATATTCCTCACTATATTCTTTCGCCCACGAAGCAAGTCAGTCACAACGCTCTTTAAATCTTCTTGTCTCCTTAACAACTCTCATAGTCAGGTAAAATTTTTCCTCTCTTATTCTAATTAGTTTTTTCAGACATGAATATTTTTACCTTACTTGTGATTTGTGGGTTTACAGAAAATGTCGGGCCGTGGAAAAGGAGGCAAGGGTTTGGGCAAGGGAGGAGCGAAGCGACACCGTAAGGTTCTCCGAGATAATATTCAAGGTATTACGAAGCCTGCAATTCGGCGTTTGGCTCGTAGGGGTGGAGTGAAGCGCATCAGTGGGCTGATCTATGAGGAGACACGTGGCGTTCTGAAGATATTCTTGGAAAATGTGATCCGTGATGCCGTTACATACACAGAGCACGCCAGGAGGAAAACGGTAACTGCCATGGATGTGGTGTATGCGCTGAAGAGGCAGGGCAGGACTCTCTATGGATTCGGGGGTTAAGTTGTTCTAATCGTTTTATGTAGAGAGACAAGTCTTGCTGTCAAGAAGTTTATGACTGTGTTTTTAGGTTTAGGGTTAGGGTTAGGGTTATATTTCTGTAGTTCATTCTCTGATTTGCAAGTTAAATGGTTTTTATACACTTCCTGTGGAATTGGTGTGGCAATCATGAATCAATGATGTATTTCAGTTAAAATTTTTAGATTGTTTGGATGGATGGGGCTTTAATTTTTAAGCAACAATTTTGTTTAATTACCGGGGAAAATCAGTAAATATGGTTCAGCAATCTACTGCAACTATTATGTAAGCAACTCAAGACTACAGAATCGCATGCAAAATGAACAGATTTGATAAGGATTTGCAGAGTTGGAAACTTTGAATTAAGAGAAATTATAATATAACTTGTGCTTTTGCAAATTCCACTCAATTAATCTATTCAAACCCTCTGGGTCCAAGGTAGTGCATTTTCAATCTCTGAGACTCAGACTATGATCCTTTATTGGACACTCATTCCTCCTTGTGCTTTGATAAGTTACTAGCGTGGGAATATCTTAGCCCGGTAGTACACCTTCCAATGAACTTGAGAACCTCATCGATTAGAATCACTGGGAATGTAACAGCCACGACCAAGAGCCATTCATTCAGACTGAGAGGAACAATGCCAAATACTTGAGCAAGGAATGGCACATAAAGGATCAAAAAGTGTAGGCCAAATGAAGTAGACATAGCCAAAAGGAGCCACGGGTTGACCCATGGAGGCATTGTCAACAAGCTCGAGTCCTCAGACAGAGCATTGAGGGAATTGAACATCTCTATTGCAACCAACACAGAAAGGGAGAGAGTGCTGGCTTTGATTTTCCCAGAATGGAAATACTCACACGGATTTCCATCAAATGTGAAAGTTCGACTGCCAGCTGTGAAGGGTGACACTGAAAAATTCTGCCAAGAATGGCACTGACCCCAGTTAGCCAGCTGGGAGTATGTCACAAGACTATGGCCATCTCCACTCAGGTCAATGCCCACGAACGAGTCATGTGTATACCATATAATGAATACCCCAACGGTTGCTAACCCAACATAGAGACCGATCACCTGCACCAAGATTAGATTGCAGTTAGCTATGATAATAATCAATGTATGTAAACTAATGCTGTGTTTCTGTTAGGAGGTAGAAGTTTGTTAATATACCAGATATCGGAATAAAATCCAAGGAGTGATCAACGAGTCATCACTTCTTCTGGGGGGTTTCTTCATAATATCCTTATCTGGAGGGTTAAATCCTAAGGCTGTTGCAGGAGGGCCATCAGTAACAAGATTTACCCAAAGAAGCTGGACAGGGATCATGCCTTCTGGAATGCCCAAAGCAGCTGTCAAAAATATAGACGCAACCTCACCAATATTTGATGATATCATGTACCTGCAGTAGAGTTTGGGAGGATGCAGGTATAAAGAAGAAGTTATCACTGGTTTAAATGAGCGAATATGCAATTCAAACTTGACAACGGAGAAGAAAATAAAATTGAAAAAATTCTATCAGCTCTAAAGATGCAGTTGGCGAGAGATAGAAGTGATTTGTGAGACACAAGTTGCTCATACAGACAAAATCCCAGAATTTTCAACATATACAAAAATTTAAAACAAGACAGATGATTCATTACAGCTTATGTTCCAACATTAAGATTGAAGATTAGTCTTAGACCCTTTTGTTTTACACATAATAGCATTTAACTACAAAGCCATCAGTTGGTTGCTTGCATTTGCATACAGGAGAATGCATGCTCAACACATGACATAAAAAGTAGAACATGGACCTTGTTAAACAGTTCCCATCAAATATCATTATCCACTAACAGAGAACATCACTAAATGGAGTAAAGCTGACCTGATAAAGGCCTTCATGTTGTTGTAGATAGATCTGCCTTCACCAACAGCAGCAACTATAGTGCTAAAATTATCATCTGCTAACACCATATCAGAGGCTTCCTTGGCAACCTGAAAAAGCATGGTAATGTTACTAAAATAGTACAATCGAAAGAAGGATTAGATTAGTGATTTACAAGAAAATGAAGTGAAAATAAAACAAGCAGGCTTAGGTAGCGATCAAGCTAACTACCATGAAATACAGATATGCTGGAAAGGAAGAATAAATTTGTTGTTAGATACAATGATGCATGCATTTGTTTCAGATTGAATGTTCACACTAATCTCAACAAAAGCATTCAAATATGCATTAAAAAAAGCTGCTCAGCAAGGACATCAACTTTAACGACATGACTAATAATGTTTGAGGGTACGGAAGAAAAACAACATGACAGAACAAAACTTACACACACATGCGTTCATTTAACACTGAAATCCACCAGGAATATCCATGAGTTATTTTTTAACTTTTTATAAAAACCAGTAGAAATGAAGTAAATTACCTCTGTCCCAGTAATGCCCATTGCTACACCTATATCAGCCAACTTCAATGCAGGTGCATCATTCACTCCATCTCCGGTCATTGCAACAACTTCACCATCCTCTTTAAGTAATCTTACTATTTCTTGTTTATGCCTTGGTTCCGCCCTGGAGAACAGGAGCCCTCCACTTTGCTGTAGATGATTTTTCTGATTGGGAAGAGTCATAAAATCTTTTCCAATTAGACTTCTTGAACTAATATCTTCGCAAGGTCCAAATACACCAATGTCACGACAAATTGCTTCAGCTGTGTTTTTGTTGTCCCCAGTAATAACCATAACACGAATTCCAGCAGTTCTACAGTCCTTAATTGCTTGACGAACCTCTGGCCGAGGAGGATCCTTCATAATTGAAATTAAGTAATGATATTATTCAACCATTTCTACAAAAGGATAGAAGAAGTGAAAAAAAGTTAACAAAAGGAAAATAAAGGGGGAATAAATAGAGAAAAACTTACCTTTAGCCCAACCAAGCCAACAAAAATGAGTCTACTTTCAATTGAATAATAATTGGCAGGATCAAGTAAAATCTGATGAGCTGGGTGATCTTCACCATTATACGTTGCAAACTCAGAGAGGTCATCTTTGTATGCAAAACCCAGACAGCGTAATGCACTTGTTGACATTTCACGAAGACTTAGTAAAATATGATCCTTTGAATATTCATCCAATTCAACAACAGAACCATCAAGTAATTGAATGAATGAGCTCCTCTCCAATAAATTTTCAACAGCACCCTGCAAGATTTGAGCAGTAATCATTATAGAGAAATGAATAAGGAAAAAGGGTAAAACAACCACTAGGATTATTAATGCCAACAAGGGAGTCTTACAATAGTAAAAGGTAAATGATCAATAATTAGAAAACTATAAAATCAGCATAACACCAAATTATATAACATAAAAAAACTGTGAGAATAATGATTTAGTAAAAGAGGACCAATTTTTTTGGGAAATTATAGACAAGAAACAATCAAGTGCACAATGGGGTCAGAATCGCCAAATGGTTACCAACACTTGCAGATTTATCTAGATATCTACAGGCTACATCCCTTTGCAATTGACTTCAAAAAGAAAATTTACTATTATCTTTCTTCAAATGAAATATGGACATAAATACAAAGGTCAAAACAAGGGGCCATAGCAATCATGTTTTTTAAAAGATAAAACATGGACCAAGTGCAGTGAAAGTTTGAATAATTTGACAATCAGATTTGATTGTACACATATTCTCATATGAAAATTTAACTAGGAAAAGAGGATTGAATTCATATTGCATGAGAAGGCAGCTAACAGTGAGCCTGCATAGCTGAACTGATAAGAAGCAAGAAGACCGAAGGAACCTTCACTAGCAATGACTTTTTCCCTGAGCTGGAATTCACAATGACCCCCATGGATTTCCGATCATGATCAAACTCGAGAGTTGCAATCCGCTGCTCTAGCTTATTCCACAGTTGACAACAACCTAAAGGGGCAAGGAAAGCAAAATAAAAACAATTTTAAAGCATATAAAAACACCATAAAAAGAATAGTACTGAAATGAGATAACATACGAAGCACATCCTTGGGACTTGAAGATGAACCATCATTAAATCCCCCAGGGAATCCCATTTTCTCAACCAGTACCTTTAAGTTTAGGCAGAGTAAACAGTGTTAGAATATTAAATTGCATTCTGGTTACACCCCTGCTTCATGTAAGTTTGGGGTATATTCAACAGCTTACGTGCCAACTAAAATAACAAAAGAATGCGCTACCAGAAAATTTGTAAATTTCACCTTTAAAGCTGCCTCAGTGGGCATTCCACTAGCAACGTAATGACTGCCACATTGCTCAATGCCACTATCATTGCAAATGGCAGCAATCTTTGCAATCATTTGAAGATTAGCATCCATTCGTCCTACAGGCCAGTTGCTTATTTTTCCATCAAAAGGATTGTAGGTAGTACCTTCCACCTCAAAAGATCGGAGAGTGCCAGCCTTAGAACCCATAGCAACAAGCTCTGTCACAGACATCTGATTGGTAGTTAAGGTGCCTGTTTTATCAGAACAGATCACAGTAGTACAACCAAGAGTCTCAACACTAGGCAACTTCCTGACAAGGGCATTCTTTTGGGCCATCTTTCGAGTGCCCAGTGCCAAACACGTTGTGATAACCGCTGGAAGACCTTCTGGAATGGCAGCTACTGCCAGTGCCACAGCAATCTCAAAATAATATGTGCACTTTTCAAGTGAGAACTTAAAATTTCTAGGCCAACCATCAACATACTCCCAATTAAGAAAATAGTTCAAATTCATAAGCCAAACCAAGGCACAGATAAATCCAATTATCATTGTCAGATTCTCTCCAAACTCATTCAACTTCTTCTTCAATGGGGTATCTTCCTCACTCTGTGCAGCTTCATGAATTTGTGAATGCACCTGCCCTATTTCCGTGCTCATACCCGTCTGTGTAACCAAGCAAATACAAATCCCATTCACCACAGTTGTTCCAGCGAAAACCATACACTTCTTCCCTTGAATATCAGAATTCTCTGGCACAACCTTAACAGTCTTGCTAACAGCTTCACTCTCTCCAGTCAATGATCCCTGCTCAACCCTGAAAGTAGAGCTTTTCAAACTTAAAACCCGCATATCTGCTGGGACCTTATCACCAACCCTTAACTCCACAATATCCCCAGGAACAAGTTCTTTAGCAGGCAAATTTGAAATTCGCTTCCCTTCACGAATCACAGTTGCATGCTCTGATTGAATTTCTTTCAATGCGTCTAATGCTTTCTCAGCATTACTCTCTTGCCAAATACCCACAATTGCATTCACAATCAATATCAAAAAGATTACCAAAGGCTCTACAAATGCTGTAATAACCATCTCACCTCCTTCATCTCCATCATACCAAGCTAACACAAATGATACAATAGCAGCAACTAATAAAATCCTAACTAAAGTATCATTAAATTGTTCTAAAATCAACTGAAAAATCGATGTACCCTCATGTTTCTCTAATTCATTATACCCAAATTTCAGTCGCTGCTTCTCAACTTGGTCAATTGTCAGCCCAAATTTGTGACTCACTCCATAATGTTCTTCACATTCTTTAACATCCCTACTCCAAGCTGGAAAATCATCTTTAATTGACAAATTTTTATCAGTATTTTCCCTTTCACCATAATCTTGGCTCCCTTTCCCCATCGACTACCAATAGCAGCGCCAGAAATCCAGTTCTGTAATAAATTTAACCACAACCAAACACTTTCTACACTTTAACCTGAAATTATTAACACCAAACAAAAATCACGATCTGATCACACAAACTTACAAGCATTAACATGAAAACAGTGACAGAACAATAACCCTTGATAAAAATTACAAGTAACAGCTATTCCTTATTACAATTTCTGTCATGAACTTGAATGACTATACTAGATCAGAAAACTCCCATATCTTTCCCTAGGCCAAACGTTCTCCGCTACCAAACTAAAAAACAACAGTTAATAAAGGTTCCAATAAACTAATTACTACAAAAAAAAAAAAAGCAATTAAATGAAAATTGAAGTGTTGAGTCTTAAGATCTTACCAGAGAAATAGGGGAACGGGCTGTGTGCTCTTGTACTTCTATGTGAAAAGAAGCAAATCGGGATCTAGCGAATAAAAAAGGGCGAGCGATTCAAAAGCTTTAAGCAAAGAGTTTGTTATATGTGTGATAATGGTCATAGAAGAATCCAGAAACCACATGGGATTACCCAATTGCATAAAGCCACGTCAAGTAATGCACTTATAATTACCAAACATTCGTTCGTGGCATCTACCCAGTGGACTGCTTTATTAAATGACGTCTGTAGGTGCAGCAGTAGTTGTCTAATTATGAAACCTTGTTTGATGATATTATTAATTGATTAATAATTTTTTTTCTCCTAAATTCCTTTTCTTTTCTTTTCCCTGCCTTTGAATTAAGAAATATAATTAATGGCCAACACCAATACCCAGTTTTTGGAACTATAAAAGCTTTTTGAAATGGAATCATTTGGAACAGGTGATTGTACTTGCACAATTTCCTCTTTAAGCTCCTTCTATTCACATGGCCGATGACCGAGTCGGTAAAAAGAAAAAAAATTTCCATAAAAATTTGGTCATTTTGTTGATTAACTCCATCTCCATCCCGGTCATCTGGGTTGTTTTAACAAGAACATAAATTAAGAATTTTAATACAAAAGAAAGTAAATGTAACTTTTTGCTTATACCCCTAAAGCAATCCAAAGGAAAACGTATTAAATAACTCCATTCATAAATATATGATTTTTCTACCGTTAGTGGCGTGGGAGTTTTGACGCATGACTCAACCTAAAGCTAAATTGTGGTTGTCACTATCAGTGGTTTGGTTTTATTTTGACGATTCTTTTGGATCATTGGAAGGAAATGAGAAGTCACAACTGATTGGAGAGAGCCCAGGAATTTTTTTAATTTCGATTTCATTTTCACGTCACATCAGGGGACGGTCATCGTCTACCTTGCAAGGAGAAACGCTGTTGTGTAACAAAATTCAATCCACAATGTGGAAATAATCGGATTCCAATTTATTATTTAATCGAATTAAGAGATTAGGTTTGGAAGACACGTGCCGGTTACAAGGCTGCACCAAACTGGAGAAGCGCTGGGTTGGTGGGCTGTGCAATTTGCTAAAGGCGGCCCAATTGATAAACAAAAGGGACGTCTTGCCTGTGAAGTAGAAAAAGCCACGTTTTGGGTGGATTTCCTGAAAGGCCAAACGACTATTTCCCACCAAGGTATGTGGTTGTCTCAAGTTTTTCTCTGTTAACTTTAAAAATCTTATTTACCCATTTATAACCGGTTAAAATTAACAGTTTCAAAGATAAAATTATCATTTTATCTATATTATTAAAAATAAACTTAAATTTAATTTCATTTTTCCCCATAAACCCTAAAAACTAACAATTTTTCCCAATCTAAGTTTTAAAAAATAGCATTTTTTCCCCTAGAGTTTTCAATTTTTCAGAGTTAGTTTTTTGGCATTGTTTCTTCCTCTCTAGCGACCTCCAGGTGACTCTTCTTCCTCTCCGGCGTAGCCTCCTTCCAACGATTGTCTTAGGCATCGTCGTCGACGAAGATGCGTCTTCATCCAGAGACAAAGACCGTCTTCGTCTTTGTCTCAACGAAGACTAGTTGTCTTCGTCGACAATGGTGCCCAGGACAACCGTCGGAAGGAGGCTACGTCGAAGAGAAAAAGGCGTCGTCTTGAGGTCACAGGAGAAGAAGAAACAACGTCGAAAAACTAACTCTGAAAAATTGAAAACCCTAAGGGGAAAAATGCTATTTTTTAAAACTTGGGTTGGAGAAAAATTATTAGTTTTTAAAATTTTAGAGAGAAATTGAGATAAAATTTTTAGGGGTTAAGGTTCTGTTAATTTTAATAACCCAAAAGTGGATAAATGAGATTTTCAAAGTTAATGGAGAGAAACTCGAGAAAACCGCCTACTTTAGGTGGGAAATAGTCCTTTGGCCTTCCTGAAACGTGAAGGAGCTGCATTGAAGGATTCGTAGCACCTTAACAATCAGTTGAAACTAAATATTACTCTAATTTAATTCATGCATGGACCAACAGAAAAGTTGTTATTTCTTATTGTTTCAACGCAATTCATTTCATACGGTTTCTTCCATTGACATCGCCCCAATAATTGAAACGACACCATGGCCCCTCTCCAGCCAACCTATGTCAACCTCAACCAATGGCCGGAGACTGATGCGGCTTTTGTGAGGTCGGTGAGCTCTAATTAAGCTTGCCAGGGAGGCCAAGCGCATGCTAGAGTTGTGGACAGTATGTCTTGCAGGCAAATGTATCGAAGTAGCTACACGTTTACAAGGGAGGAAGAACTAAGTGTGCCTGAAAAGATCACCCAAAAGTGCTTTGGAGGAGTCAAAGAGAGGGTGAAGAATAACAGAAGGTTGGTCAGGAGATCAAGAAAGGGGAGAAAATACTAAAATAAATCCGTTGTTAAAAGGAAATGCGTGGTGGTTAAGCGAGCTAAAGAGGTATCATGTGCAGGTTTGTTGTCTACATTTCGTTGATTGTTATTCTTCGTGGCGAAGCTTGATGTTGCTGATCAGTCATAGGTTTTTTGATCTTCTTTTAAAATGTTTCTACTATCAGAAAGCAGCAGCCCCTGGCTTCAAATAGATGCCTGCCTGTTTGAAGTTTGCAGAAATCATAAATCATAAGGAAATTTCAGGATTCTTCATACCTGTTGTGATGGGTGTGACTTCGATACAATATCTTCTTTACTCATGCTTATTATGCGGAGGCCTGAAAATCATATTCATAGTTGAATCTTAAGAGTGTTCCAACTGACTATCTCTAGGTGCAATCCAAACACAAAGAACCCCATTAGAACAGAGAAATTTAGCAGAATTGCTAATTGATTCACTCCTGCAAACATTGTCAAATCTGCTTCAACACAGAATTCAAACCACAAAAAACAATGACAAAGTAAAATGAAGAAAAAGCTAACTACACCTCAACTTTGAAACAAATTCATATTTGCAAGACAAAAAGCAAGAATTCTCCCGAGAAGAGGGAAAACTTCTAACCGACCAACAAAATAACCCGAATTGAACCTTTTGACCAAGTGGCACTGCACTCTGTTTGCTAGAATTGAAATAAGAAATACCACATGATGATCACTTATACTTCATGAAACTGTGAAGGAGTTACCAAGCACATGTTCTTGAATCAATTTACTAGTGCCATTTCAATCTTTTTGCTCTGTAGACTGTGACATACCAAAAAAAAAGCAAATTTGAGAAGCTAGGCAAGCACACAAACAACTGCATTAGGAGAAAAAGTGCACTTTATTCATAGTCGATATGAAGCATAAATTAATAGAAATTTAAACAAGCTAACTGACATAATCTAAGACACAAAATCCTTATACAATTTGTAAAAGCTCGATAGAACCACTGAACATGCTGTAAATGAGAACTCGCACAACTTCCCAATCTTTCCTGTTTGATTTATACACCTATCTTAAGAATGATAAAAAGCAAGGGCCATAACCTCCTTTCATTGGTCCAGTGACCAATCAACAAGCCACATTATCATATGCTCCCATCGTTGAAACAAAAAAACAAAGGTATTGAAGCCAATCTAAAGTCCCACTCTATGAAACAAAATAAAGAAAATACAAGAATCTATTATGATGTGAAAAATATAGGTTGATCAGAGGGCAAAGCAAAGATGTGTAACTGTGAGAGGAGCTAAATCCATGGAGAATACAATCACCAACAGATCACCTGCCCTCAGACTTAACAAGCTGTGAAAACACCCTACTCATTGAAATTCCTGAGAGATCATCTGCAATTGACACATCAGAATGAGCAGCAGAAACACTAGCATCAACCTGGCTGAAATTGTTAATTTGAGGAGAGAGCTCGCCGATCAAATTAGTACTGTTTTCTTCAGGATCACCTTGAATGACTGCCTCCTGCAGTTGAAGAGCATATTCCAGATTCCACAAGACATCTCCCATCGAGGGTCTGTCAACACCAACGTCAGCCAAGCATTTCTCAGCAGTTTCTCCAAACTTCCTAAGGGAATCTGGTCTAATTTTTCCTGCAAGAGTGGAATCTATGATTTGCTCCAGCTGCCCCTTCTTCTGCCATTTCATAGCCCATTCAGCTAAATTCACCATTTCCCTTGGAAGGGTTGGATCTATAACAGGTCTTGCACAAAGGACTTCAAGCAAGACCACCCCAAATGAATAAACATCAGACTTCTCTGTCAGTTGTTGCCTTCTGAAATATTCTGGATCGAGGTACCCAAAACTTCCTTTCACTGCAGTACTCACATGGGTTTGATCAATTTCAGGTCCTGTCTTGGAAAGACCAAAATCAGCAACTTTTGCCATGAGGTTCTCATCAAGCAAGATATTTGCAGACTTTACATCACGATGAATAACTGCTTTTGCGTAGCCAGTGTGAAGGTAATGAAGTCCTCTAGCAGCTCCAATGCATATTTCAAGTCTCTGCTTCCAACTCAAGCTGGGAAGACCTGAACCATAGAGATGACTCTTGAGGGTCCCATTTTCCATATATTCATAAATCAAGATCATCTCATTCTTTTCATCACAGTAACCAATCAGTGAAACCAGATGGCGGTGCCGGAACTGAGAAAGCATCTCAATCTCAGTTTGGAACTCTGCAAGTCCCTGTTGGGACCGGGGATTTCCTCTCTTAACAGCCACTTTTGTACCATCATTTAGGACTCCCTTGTATACCTTTCCGAAACCACCAATCCCAATAACCCAACTTTCATCAAAGTTGTTAGTGGCTTCTTGAACTGCCACAAAAGGAAATCGATACCCCAAGTTAGAATTAACACTAGCAGTTGTTCCATTAGAGTATTTACTTCCCATGGTGTGAGAATGTCCTCCGCTAATAGATAAAGGAATCCATGTCTTTGAGTGTCCCTGGTATCCCATTCCTCTTTTTTTCCGGCACCACATAAAGAGAACTCCAACCAACACCACCAAAATAAACACCCCAACAATCACTCCCACTATCATGCCAACATTTTTCTTTGAACTTGAACTGGTGATGTCAGGGGTCAGCCCACTGAGGCTGCTGAGTGAATTGTTCATCTTCATGATCTCCAGCCCATTTAGAATCGCGTTGGGGTAACCGTTATGCAGATTAGAAGGACCAATACTTATACGAAGCTTACTGCTAACAGTTTTCATTGTAACATAATCCATATAGTAAGCAGCGGCCAAAGTATTAGTTAAATAAGTACTCAGATCAAGATCCTTAACAGCCATCCAGGAATCAACAAAAACATTGAAGTACAGCTCGTTAAGACCACTACTCACAATATCACAAAAGTGAAACCGAACAAGGTACTGAAATCCTGGGTCCACATCAAAGTCCCAGGTCACATTGAAATTGCTGTCTGGGTTACCATCGGAGTTCATCCTGGTGGCAGTACCATAGACAGAATCTGGAGCAATTTGCCGAGTAGCCCCGCCGGGAACATACTTGACAGCAGAAATCTTTGATATATTTATGGCCAAATTCGGTTGCTCTAGGAAACTTTGATCGGGAACCCAAGTTCGCCCAAGGGTATCATTCATAGGGGTTACAGTAGGTCCACCCATGTTTACTCTATACACCGTCTCCAATGCCTGCCACATCAGACCATGGAATTTCTCTTGTGGGTTAATGAGGCTGGCATCATCTGTAATGAGCGAGTCAGGAACTGAAACAACTTCAATGGCATTTAGGAATGCAAATGAATTGTTTGAAGGAATGAAAGTGATGACAAGGTTATCTGCGGTTACATTCACAGAAAACTCTTTAACAACTTTAGAATTCACAATGAAATTGCTAAGGAGGCCATACTTTTGGGTGGAAACTGAAAAATTTGCTCTGCTCAGATTGAAATTCCCCGAATCAAATGGGTTGAAGTAAAGCCGAATCCAGTGCCTACCGGTTTGGCTAATAGGAAAGGTGTATTTCGAGGATCCAGTAAAAATTCTAGCCGTTTGATACAGCGACGAATCATTGGAGGAGGTTACAGGTCTTGAAGTATTGACAGCAACATCTTGTGGTGAAGAAAGTAAGTTTGAAGCCAATTTATCAGCCATAAAGACACGACCATCCACTGTAGTATTGGTGAGTGATCCACAATCTATAAGGTAATTGTCTCCTTGAGATTGACAAGAACAAAAGCATGCTAAAGACAAGATTGACACAACCCAGAATAACAAATGAAACCCTCTCCAACCCATCGTAACAAAGTCTTGAAATTGATTAAGCAAAACCCAGCTTGGTCCTCTTTGAGCTTCAGTGAAATGAAACCTAGGATTCAATAAAAAAAAAATAAACAGAAGAACTTATTGCTAGCAATTTGAAACACAACTGGAATCAAGATCCATGTAAGAGATACGAATAAAGAAGAGAAAAGAAGTCACCTTGAAAACCATTAAGCTTCAACAGAGAGAAAGTGGGCTAAGATTTGCCAATTCATAAGTAAACAGCAAACTCTGAGAATCCTTTTCGAGTATCTGAGAACATAAATTAAATAACAGGAAATATGGGAAACAAATCTAGCCAAGTGCAAGCTGGTTTGACCTTCGTGACAACCCCAGATATGGACAGATACCAAGATTTTTATTTTATACTAATGCTAAAAATAATCAAGGAGATGAACAAAGAACAGAGTCCAAAGCAAGTGGTACAAGCTTGAAAATAAGAAAACCAGCTAAAAGGCCGAACTTGTGTTGGAAAACCAAATTTTTGATGAACATGTGTTGGAATGAAAGTAAAAAGACAAGTGAATGAATGAAAGGCCAAAATACCGAGCTGGAATGAAATTTCAAAGTTTTATATTTAATTTTTTAAATTTAAATACTTTATTTATAAATTAATTATTGTTAAAAATTTTCACTTAAGTTGAGAGTAAAATTATTATTTATTAAAAAAATATTATATTTTTCTCTATATATTTAAAAATTTTATAATAATTTTTTAAAATTAAGTTTTAAAGAGTAATATTTTACTCTTTATCTAAGGTTTTAAATTTTGTTGATGATTTTTTTGACAAATGACAGTCGATATCTCTCCTTTCCTATGATGTCTCTCCCTCCATCTGATAATGTCTAGATTTAACGAAATCCAGAAAAAAAGTTATTGTCCATATGAAGCTTTTTTTTCTAGATTTTATCTAATCTAAACATCATTGGTCAAAAGAGAGACATCATCGGGAATGAGAGATATCAATTGTCGTTTATCGAAAAATCACCGATGAAATTTAAAACCCTATGTAGGGAAAAAATGTCACTTTTTAAAATTAATTTAGAGGAGAAATTGTTAGTTTTTTAAATTAAGAGGGTAAAATAATATAAATTTTTATTTTTTTAAATATTATTATTAAATAACGGTTTTACTCTTAATTCTAATTAAAAATTTTAACAAAAATTAGTTCATAGGTATATATCTAAGTTTTTGAAAGTTAGAGAATAAAATTACCTTGGGTGGGAATAAGTCTTTTGGCCTAAATGAAAATGTTGCTTTATTTGTTTAGGTGTTTTAATGGAGAATTTAATTGCATGGAGTCAAAGAAAGGCAGAAAGAAAATTATTGGTGGGGGAAGAATGATTTTGAAATAAGGGTTTTTTGTGAAATAAAACGTGATAATTAATTTACGTATAAAAGTGGTCTCATGTAAGTGCAAAAAAACGTTAGGGATGTCAAATTTCAATGCCTAAAGCATCATAAAATACTAAAAACAAAAACTGCTTTTGACCATATCAGTCATATTTATTTGATTTTACAAGTAAATCTTTTTGGGTGTCTGTCTCCGTGTGAATGAGAATTTTGTTGTTGTTCCACATTTAACGGGGCATAAATCAAGGCTTAACACAAGGGCCTTTAATTGAAGGAATTCATTGAATTTCAACGCCTCCCATCCTGAAATATTAAGAGTAAAATTATGTATATTTAAAATAAATATATATTTATGTTTATTATTATATAATTAAATATTATTTTATTTTTAATTTAAAATTATTTAATTAAAAAACCAAATATGAATTTAATGTGAAGTTAAGTGTCAGTTATACATCGCAAAACTTTAGTTTTCGTCTTCTCTGGCACAAAACCCACCTTCGCCACCCCCATAAAGTTAACAAAACCCAACACTCTTGTCGCCTACAATGGAGTGATCAAAAATCAATTCAGCAAACCCCCTTGCCTACACACAAAAAAACCAACGTTTTTGTCTTCTTCACCGCAAAATCCACCATTGTCACTCCAAAAAATTTGTTTTCAAACAACATTTTGTATCAAGTAATATTATATATACCTATTTTAAATATATAAATAAATACACAGAGATATATATTTTTGTGTAATTAGATATTATTTAATATTTAATTTAAAATTGTCAAACTACATAATAATATACATTAAATATATATTTATTTATATATTTAAATTAGATACATATAATTTTATTATTTATATAAGTCAAAAATAAATGTTATAAATCTACATCCAACCATTTGGTTGAATGAAAATTTTTGTATGATGTTATCCATTATTGAGCCAAAAAAGGCACTTCAAAATTAATGAAGAATGTGAAAAAGAAACTGGGGATAATCCCTTAAGGGCAATGACCTGAACAGTGGTGGTGAAAAAGAGAGGAAGCAAATGAGATGAATATAAAGGGATAAAAAGTTGGTTGTTGTTGTGGTAGCTACAACAAATCACCAATATGTAAGGTCAAATTCAACCTCTAATGAGGTTGAGAGAATGAATTTAGTATTTTCTAGCCTACTAGCAATGAAGAATGTGAAAAAGGAAGTGGAGATAATCCCTTAAGGGCAATGACCTTAACAGTGGTGGTGAAAAAGAGAGGAAGCCAATGAGATGAATGTAAAAGGATAAAAAGTTGGTTGTTGTTGTGGCAACTCCAACAAATCACCAATCTGTAAGGTCAAATTCAACCTCTAATGAGGTTGAAAGAATGAATTTAGTATTTTCTAACCTACTAGCAATGGTATTGACCAAATCCAACCTTTTTGATTGTTGAGAAGCCTTTTGTGGATTACATTAACACTACTGAAAGGTTTTCAAGTCATTTCTAGAGGTGAATGTGGTAGGGGGAAAATGACTTCTTGGTGGATTAGTCATTGGTGGTGATGGTGGAGGGGATTTTGTTGGAGTAGATGTTGCTAGTGGTGGAAAAGAACTTCTTGATGAATTAGATATTGGCTGTGGTAGAGGCCATGAACTTGATGGTAGATTGGATGTTTATGGTGATAATGCACTTGGATCGACTACAAGTGGAGATGGTGGTGGTGATAAAGGTGAAATGTATTGTTGATACGGGTGGATATAGATTGAACCGAGTTCGAACACTCATTGGTTCAAGTTTAGCTTGAATGAAAAATTGTTTAATTCGGTTCGATTCAAATTTGACTCAATTTTATAACTCAAATTAATGATTCAAATTTGTAGTTCGGTTCGACTTAAATTAATGGTTTGAATTGATTATTTGGATTTGTGATTCGAGTTCATAGTTCATTGACAAAATAATGTCATTTTACTCAAATAATATTTACAGTTTTTTATTCGAATCAAACTAAGCCACAAATTGGAACCGCCAACTTGAATTATAAATTCAAATTGAATTGAGCTACAAATTTCAACTACTAATTCAAGTCAAATTAAATTGAACATCTTTTAGTTTGAGTTTGATTCAATTTAAAAAACGAACCAAATCTTTTTGTTTAAATTTTAATCAAACAAATCTAAGCTAAGTTAAATCATGTCAAGCCAACTTTTGAGACCAAACTAACTCAGATCATATCCAGCCCAACTTGTTGAAGAGGAAGGGGAGAAGGTGTATCACTTATTGATCATAATGCCCTTTTGTAATTTGTAATACTGAGAAAATTAGATGACAGGTGCTAAAATGTCATTTTAAAAGCTCAAGGGTGAAAACGGTAAATTCATGAAACTTTGGATGGGTAACATTGCTGCCCCAATAAGATCAAATGGGTTTGCAGGAATTCATTTAAATATTGAAAATTAGTAATATTATATATATAATTTTATTTATAAATAATGATATATTATTATATAATTAAATATAATTTTATTTTTAATTTTTAATAATCTAATTATATTATAATATACCATATTAACGCAAGCTGTGCAATTTTGACACTTTCACATGAACATGAAGAAAGATCCAAGAAAGTAATACGTAATTGGGAATTGATTATAACCAATCTTCACAAGTGGCAGCAAAAGCAAGACTAATGGTGACACCATAAACCAACTTCGATAAACTTTCCGGGCAATCGTGTTTGTATCGCTTTGGCTTTTAAATAATAGGCAAAAATCTATCTCTTTCAATGGAGAAAAAAAGAAAGTAACGATGACGAAAATGGAAGAGAAACGTGTTGAGTGGAAGTTGGGCCAGCTGGTGTCTGAGTGATGTGATTAAATCAAAATTAAGCCATTTCCCAAGTTGGCAATTGGAAACTTACTCTAATTTCATTTAACAAAACCGTCACTACAATACAATATTATAGCCGTGTCGAGGACTAAGAGCGAACGCTACCAACCAAAAACGCTGAACCAGTTATGAGGGGAAATCACAATTCCAGGGTTAGATTCTTGAGGAGTTTGTTTGAGTTTGAAAATATTTTATTTAAACAATTTTGAAACAAGTTTAAGGTCAAACATAAGAGTTAATATTTTTTAATTCGAATTTGAAAAGCGTTTGACTTGCTAGACTTAAAAGTACATAAAACTCTAATTAATTCTATTAAAATAATATCATTTTGATTAATATATATTAATAAAACATTATTTTAATTAATTTTTACTCGATTATAATATCAAACCAAACTCAATGCTTGACTTGGCTCAACACTGTAGCTGAATTCAAGTTTGTTTGCATCAAACGAACTGAACTTAATAACTTTAGGGAGACCTTGACAAACTCAAATTCAACTTAATTCAGATATAACCTTAAATTCATCAAATATCAAATATCTCTATATTGTAAAATATCATGAATGATTAAAATGGAAATTAACTGTTGCTCTACAACAAAACTTCTTCTTGACTAAATCGACAAAATGACATTTAAATATGTGATTAATTAAAGTAATAGCAACCGATGACTAAACATGTAAATAGATGTCTCTTGTATAAAGTAATTAATTGCAAGCGTGCATATCGCGTTTATGGTAAAAAAATAATAACTTTCTACCATAATGTGTCATGATCATTATCTTATTTATTATATAATGCAATAGGAAATTTGAATCGCTCGAAGGAGATGGGAGGAGCCGAGGAGAAAGAAAATAAAAAAAGACCTATATAACACAAATATAGAAAAAACAGATATTCAACTCTATATTGTTAGCATACGATAGTTGAGATCAAATAAGTATTATCCTAAGAAAGATGAGATAACTTTTAAAAAATTCAGTTATCCTCCTTTGGTAATAGACGATATTATATATATTTAAAAATATTATCAAATCGGATACCAATCATAATGTGTTATTATATAATTGAGTATTATTTTATTTTTAGTTCAAAATCATTTAATTACATGATAAAATATCTCACTAATACCTTATTTAATACTAATTTTAAATATACATAATTTTATTTTTGGATAATTCTAAAAGCCTGGGTTATATGGTTGGGTTATATATTGTGGTGCTTCGGGCCAAGTTGATTAGGGAGGCCCCGTTAAAGGGCCCGAAATCATATGGTATGATTGTAAAAGTTGCATGCATCAGAGCTCTTGGGAGCAAGGAAGGCCTATCGTTCTCTTTTCCAAATTATGTCTTATATTATATATTAAAATTTTAATTTTATATATTATATATCAAATATTATATTATATTACATTATACAATTTTTTTAAAATAAATAATAAAAATAAATACATTATCATTTTAAAAAATATTACAAACACTTAAAAAAATTTAAAATTTCTCATATATATTTCTATTACATCATCATTTTTTCTAAAAGGTGTATTGATTCGTATCAATAATATGTATCATATTGTACAATTGTTCACTATATCGTATTAAATATAATATATCTTATGATACATACTATTTTTTATTTGTATTAGATCGTATAATTAGATATATATTGTATATTATAGAATACTGATAATTATAATCAAGAGTATTTAAAATTATTCAATAATTGATCGAATTGATTTTTGAATAAAAAATCAAATTGAAAAATAATTTATTTGAAAAATTAGTTTAAATATTGGTTCAAGAATATAAAAAACTAGTTTTTCTATTTAGTTACTAGTTTTTTAATTTTCAAAACCGATTAATCACATCAAATCGGCTTTAAAAAAGTTGAAGAAGAAATTAATCTAATATTGAATATATTTTTAAAAAAAATTGAAAAAGAAATCATATAATTATTTGAAATTCGGTTTAAAATCAATTAATAAAAAATGTAATTCAATTAATTAATATTTTCAATAAATCAATTAACCTTTAAATTAATTTGATTTTTATTTATAATTTTTTTAAACTGAAAATTTAACTTAGTTTAAAAATTTGACAAACCCATCTGGATAATCAAATTTTGAACACTTTAGGATGCGCAAAATGTGGAGCATTGGCTGCTATGTTCTTTCTTACGTTATGCATTTATCGTGTTGCCCGAGATACTTGTTACAATCTATCTATTGAATATTACAAACAAATTATATTAATTTATAATATAATAATTTAATTCTTTTATTTATGATTTATAATTAAAGTACTTATGAATATACATATATTTTATATTTTATAGTTAGATTATAAAATATAATCATTATTTTATTATTTATTTGTAATAATATTATATATATTTATTTTTAAATAAATATATAATATTATTATATAATTAAATATTATTTTATTTTTAATTTAAAGTTATTATATTATTTAATAATATATGTAATATATATATAGGAAAATTTAAAATTTTATCATTTTTTTTACCGTGTGTACATATATACCACTCATTTTAAAAACTTAAACAAAAATACTGTAATAATATTACATTTTTCTAAAATATCATAATTAATGTAACTCATATAGAAAGAGAGAATATCATCTTTTTTTTTTCTCAGTTTTCTAGTGAGAAAAAAATCTCTACAGTATAGAAAAAAAATCTTTAACAAAGAAGACATGTGATTAAACAACAAAACTTGTATGTTATATGTTTTCTTTATGAACAATTAAAAATCAAATAATATATAATAGATTTATGTTCATGAGTTCATGTTAAATTTAATTTTGTTTTAATTTTATATTGTTAGATTGTTTAATATTGTTATTTCATGTTGTTTTTATTATTTAAAATTATTATAATATTATTTAATATTATATTAATAAGTATAAAATACAAAAAATTAAATATAAAAAATTTTTAAATGAAGAACGGGTTAGCATCGCCAACCCCCTATTGGATTTATTGTTTTTCCAGTTTTCTTCCATGCACTAAAATAAAGTTATTTGCAATATTTTAACTTATGTGAACCCACTGCATTGAAGAAAGATTTAAAATAAGCCATTTGCAAAAAAAATTTAGATTTAAAATCAGTCATTTGCAATATTTTAACTTATATGGGCCCACTGTATGAAAGGGAACTTAAAAAAAAAAAAATCTAAAAAGGGGATTGGTGTTGCTGCTAAGGGTTGTCGTTAACACCAAGGGTTGGCAACGTCAACTCGTTCTTTGTCTTAAAATTTCTCAGATTTAAAATTTTGTATTTTATAACCATTAATACAATATTATAACAATTTTAAATAATAAACAAAATATGAAATAACAGTATTAAATAATCTAATAACATGAAATCACAATAAAATTAGATTTTACATAAAGTTATGAATATAAATCTATCATACATTATTTAATTTTTAATTATTCATAAAGAAAATACATAACATACTGAATGTGGATGATTTTACTGTGAAGTTTTTATAATAAATGTTAATTTTCTAAATAAATTTAGCAATTTTATCTCTCTTTCACTAAAAAATTGAGGAAAAGGGAAAAATAGTATTATCTCTTTTTATATAAATTATATTAATAAGAGTATTTTAGAGAAATAAAATACTATTATAGTATTTTTGTTTAAGTTTTAAGATGAGTAATATATTTGTATACATGATAAAAAAAGTGGTTAAAAATTTCAATTTCTCATATATATATATTTTATATAGTTTTTTCTTATTTAAACTTCTTGAAAAATAATCGCTGTGGGTCACATGAAAGTCATGTCATCCATTGGCCAGAAAACGCCGCACAACGACACGCAAATCACACGTTGCCACACATAAACATTACCCACACATTTATAGTACTTATCATCACCAGAAAAACCTTTATTTGCTCTGTGACTTGCTGCGTCCTTCTTTTCTCCCTTTCTTTCGATTTAGGGCACACAAAAATCAAAACAAAACCAATAACAAAACTCGCTATTTGACTCAGTAAACTAACCCAAAAGGTTCTTGATCTGCCTCTCAGGTACTGTCACTCTCTCTTTCTTTCCCAATCGATGACTAGTTTGATCCGAGTTCACTTAACTTTTTACGATCCTCCCGCTGTATAACCTTTTCCTTTTTCAAAATATGCATATACGTTGGTTCTTCACCAATCACGATAATTTAATTAGTTTTTTTTTTTTTTTTGAGTTGAGACTTTAATTTGTTAGTGTCAGTTTATCTAAGCACTGAAGGCTTTGCTTGGTTGCTCAGAAGCTGCGGAAAAATTTATGGAAGGTTGATTTAAATATTTATATTTGGATTACGTAATTATTGTTGAAAGCTTTACGGAAGCAAGCGAAACTAGAGATTGTTTTTGCTTTTATTTTTGTGTGCTGATAATGAGATGTTTAAGCTCCAGATTTTAGTTGCTTCTGGTGCTTTCATATTCTAAGTAAAACAGTGACAGATTATTTTCTTGGTTTTTAGAATTTGGATGTGCTTTTTAGCTTATCGTGGATACTACATTCGCATTCATTTTCTATTTAGTTGATTTCAACATTACGTTAATGTTAATGTTTATAGCTTGCAGTTCTCTAGAAAATGGATCTAGTACGGACTCTTTTTCATTAATTTGTCTGTTATTATTTTGTGTACATTTGTGGGTCCTTTTTTCTATATTGACTCTGCTAGCGTTTTTGACAAACCATATTCTATATTGAAAATTGTCCCGCTTTCTCTTAACGAAATTTGATGTGTTGGAATAAATAATTGAAGCCTAATAGGACTCCTTTAACTAGTGTTTTTGTAAGGCTCTCTTATCTTTTCATCAAACATTATATTAATTTTGCAAAGATATAAACCCTGACATAAGGCCTTGAATACTGCCAAGATTCTGCCATTTCAAAATAGGTGTTATACAAAGTTGATTTTAGCTAAAGGAGTGAATGACCTGCAACTTCGTGTTGGGACTCTTTCTTGATGTTTGGCTCTGTGTTTGTTGCTTGTGACATTTGGGCTCCGTTCATTCTAGTCTCTATATTCCTCTCTCAATTTTGGTTGCCTTTTAACTTTCTTACCATAGTGTTGTCCTTTCAGGCTATAAATTGAATATTCACTGAGAAAAGCTTTTGGAATCAGCAATCTATCTCTTGAAATCAAGAAACAGGAGGGCTTCTTCCCAGCAAGGAATGTTTTTTTGCATGATCTTTTGACACTTGTGCAATGTCGGGGTTACTTAATGTATTGTCACTTAACTTGCAAACTCTAGGGCAAAGACTATCCATAGAGTTGTGGAGCTTTCATGTTGTTATTTTGCTTAATGGGATTTGTGCATTTTGTTTGTTGTGAAGTGGTTACACTTATAGAATTGGAATCTGCTTAGAGACAAATTTATTGATTCAATAATTATTGATGCTCTTCTCTAGTCTATAAGAAGCAATATGTGCACAATTTTTTTAGTATTTTATTTTCTTTTTCTGAATTTATTCTTATGAATTACTGATATTTCATGTTTATGTGATTAGTGGGCATTAGCAAGAGAGGAGTGATTTCAATTTTAATGTAGTTATTGGAGTTTACACTATTTTGAATTTGGTTATCCTTTGAGAAATTTGGCATCAAATTTAGTTGCCACCTTTGGATATAACAAATTTAGTACTTGTGACCCTGTTGCTTGCTTGTGGTAGCATTGTTTGCTTAATTGTATGTATGGATGAGTTATCAAATATCCACTGCTATGAATATGAAAATTATTGTTGCTTGCTTGTGTTGGATGTATCATTATTGCTATGAGCTTTGGGCTATCCTTTGTTATGCTTTTTATTTTGAAGTTTAACTTGTATTATCTGATTTTCTGGTCATATGCATTTTTTTATGGATTGGCCATGTTTTATCGGTTTTCTTTTGTAAAAACATTGAGACACTTTTGGCTGCAGTCTTCTCTCAATGGATCGGCTTCAAATATTCCAGACGGTGCTGGGCGATCATTTGCCACATCTTTCTCGGCACAGTCTGGTGCGGCTTCCCCTGTTTTCCATCACACTGGTGGGTGCTTTTTACTGCAGCTCTGCTAATTTTTGTTAAATTATAATTTTTATATAATGGCATCTTTTTTGTTTGCAGGAACTATTCAGGGACTTCATAATATTCATGGGAGCTTTAATGTTCCCAATATGCCAGGCACACTTACTTCAAGAAACTCAACAATGAATAATGTTCCATCTGGTGGGGTTCAACAACCTACTGGAAGCCTTTCTAGTGGAAGATTTGCGTCAAATAATCTGCCTGTTGCTCTATCCCAGGTACTTGTAATGTGCCCATGAATGGAATTTTCTGTGTATGTTCTCCTTCTCTATGTGTCATGCCCTTACTTTTCAATTAATTTGCAGTTATCTCATGGAAGCTCTCATGGACATTCAGGAGTCACAAACAGAGGGGGTATAAGTGTTGTTGGGAACCCTGGATTTAATAGTAACACAAATGGAGTTGGTGGTTCTATTCCTGGGATTCTTCCAACCTCTGCAGCAATTGCTAACCGAAATGCTGTTCCAGGATTGGGAGTATCCCCAATTTTGGGTAATACAGGTCCTCGCTTAACAAGTTCAATGGGAAACATGGTTGCAGGGGGTAACATTGGAAGGAACATAAGCTCTGGTGGAGGATTAGCTGTACCTGGTCTTGCATCTCGCTTAAATCTATCTGCAAATAGTGGATCTGGAAATCTGAGTGTGCAAGGACAAAATAGGTTGATGAGTGGTGTGCTTCCACAAGGTATCTTACCTTGAAATGACAGAATATTTTTTGGGACTAGGGATAAAAAGATTTTTGTTTATTGCTGACTCTTCTTCATCTTATGTGAAGATTTGTTGTTACCGGTTCTCCTGAATCTATTTGAAACTGCTGGATCAAGGCTGGATATTAGCTTTAAAGTCTACCTATTCTCTTATGATAATGTCTTGTCTATTACTACACACTCAGATACTTTTCACATTCTTTATGGACTTATTTCCACATGAATGTTCATGGAGGATTCCTGGCACTTGGGTGTGAATACCTTTTTATTCATTTATTCCTTAGGTTTCTCTTCTAAATTTTTGATTGATGATAACTGATTCAATGCTGCTTAATCTAGCTTTGTTTGATGGTGTAACCTGACATATTTTATATTCAGCATCTCCACAGGTTATTTCTATGTTAGGAAATTCCTATTCTGCTACTGGTGGTCCGCTTTCCCAAAGTCACATTCAAGTGAACAACCTAAGTTCTATGGGAATGTTGAATGATGTTAACTCTAATGACAATTCTCCGTTTGATATAAATACTGATTTCCCGCTGTTGACAAGTCGTCCTAGTTCAGCAGGAGGCCCTCAAGGTCAATTGGGTAATTATAGAGAGTTTGTGGAATTTGGCTTTTGGATACCTTGTTCTTTTTCTTGCAGCTGGAAATATAATTTAAACTGAATATTTCAGGTTCACTAAGGAAACAAGGTATTGGAGTTAGTCCCATTGTTCAGCAAAACCAAGAGTTCAGCATCCAAAATGAAGATTTTCCTGCTTTACCTGGATTTAAAGGTGTGTGGATAATTTTTTTGGCCTGGCTCATGATATGTGCATTTTACATTATGGTGTTTCAAATTAAGGTTTATCTACCATTTTTATACGGGAACTTGGGATCTCTCATGAGGAGAGTTTCAGTTCTTCAAACCCAATGGTTCACTGATGCTGAGTATTTGGGGATGCTGTGCTTCCATTTCTAAGACTTTCATAAATCTATTTTTGTGTCCCATAATTAATGATACTGAAAGGCAAAAGAGATCTAACATTGTGCATCGGTACACCAATGACAGTTGTTCTTTTACATAGGTTGACTTTTAGGCATTTACTAACTAATTATTTGAGAGAGAAAAAATTTTCTCATGCTCAATATGTAAAAAGCAATAAAGTTTAGAAAAGACACTTTTTAATGAAAGTTGGTTGGCTGCGGTAAACAAAAAATGTTGATCAGGTGCCCTAGATCTGGAAGTTGTTGACTATTTTGTTCGGTTTTATACAGGAGGTAATGCTGACTATTCTATGGATTTACATCAGAAAGAACAACTTCATGAAAACACCATGTCAATGATGCAATCTCAGCACTTCTCTGTAAGTTCTACTCTTCAAAGATTATCTAACTCTTTCCTTTTATTCATTTTTGTTTTCATATGTATGTTTTGTTGTTGCGAATTTCCATTTGTATTGGAATTATGCATTTTGCAGATGGGCCGATCTGCTGGATTTAATTTAGGTGGTACCTACTCTTCTCATCGTCCACAGCAGCAACAGCAACATGCTCCATCTGTTAGTAGTAGTGGTGTCTCCTTTTCATCGGTTAACAACCAGGATCTTCTCCATTTACATGGTTCTGATATGTTCCCATCTTCAAATTCAAACTACCACTCACAGGTGTGGCAGTTTGTTACTCAGATTTGTTTATTGTGTTTTGTCTTGTCATTTGCTGTTAACTTCTCAATGTATTTTGTACTGTGGCTGATAGGGGCCCAAAGAGGACATTGTTATTTAATTTCTTTCATCTTTCTCAAATAGAACTTCAAAGCTTAAATGCCTTCTAAGAAGGGTTAAACTGAATTATGGATCTATTTTTAAAGAATAAAAATACTGTTTCCTAAGTTTATTTGAACTTCCTAATTTGGGTTACTTTTACCTTTTTATCAGAAACTATTAATTTATGTGTTTGATTAAAATGTGGAAGTGGTAGAAATATTTGAAATGTGGCTTTCGGCATACTGGAAAGAACTGAGAGATTTATTATGAGGGATTAGTTTCACTCATAATATACTAATCCTTTGTAGACATTCTTTGCATAATTTTTTTATTTTGTTTTCTTATTCTGATGATCAACCCGTTTCATCTTCTGTTCAGACCAGTGGACCACCCAGCATAGGACTAAGACCTTTGAATTCTGCCAATCCAGTTTCTGGTATTGGCTCGTATGACCAGCTTATTCAGCAGTATCAACATCAGAACCAATCTCAATTTCGCCTGCAACAGATGTCTGTCAATCAGTCATTTAGGAATCAGGATATAAAATCCATGCAATCTGCACATTCTACTCCTGATCCGTTTGGCTTACTTGGCTTGTTAAGTGTGATAAAGATGAGTGATCCTGATCTGACTTCGCTTGCACTTGGAATTGACCTGACAACACTTGGGTTGAACTTGAATTCAGCAGAAAATCTTCATAAGACTTTTGGTTCACCATGGTCTGATGAACCAGCCAAGGGCGATCCAGAGTTCACTGTGCCACAATGTTATTATGCTAAACAACCACCTGTGCTACATGTGAGCTGCTCTTCACTTTTATTCTATGGTGGTTCATAGTACTTACAGATTTTCTCTTGCTTATTCTGCTATTGTCTGTTGTCTACAGAAAGGTTACTTCACAAAGTTTTCAGTGGAAACATTGTTCTATATATTTTACAGGTGCATCATCTTTTGTTTCATTTTTGTTGCATCAATGTCACATGCTTCAACTTTTTTCTATATGTATATATTTGCAACTTACCAACCATGGTTTCACACTTTTGCAGCATGCCAAAAGATGAGGCCCAATTATATGCTGCAAATGAACTGTATGCTCTCTCTCTTATATTTTTTTTGGTTCTGATGTTGATATACCCTTAACTGTTAAATATTCAATTCTGGTTTCCACAATCCATTTGGGATCTTCAATATTTTTCAATTTGTAACTTATTCTGAAAAATTGGGTAGTTGAGATAACTTTGACCACTTATGGCAGTTATAATAGGGGTTGGTTGTATCACAAGGATCATCGGTATTGGTTCATCAGAGTCCCTAATGTGGAGCCACTAGTTAAGACCAGCACATATGAGCGGGGGTCTTATCACTGTTTTGATCCAAGCACTTTTGAAACAATCCGCAAGGTTTGAGTGGCCTCTATCTTCATTCATTTATGTTGTGTTCTGATTGTTTGCCAGTAATTGACCAATTTTACCATACTGACAGTCGTTTTATTTATCTGCAGGATAATTTTGTTTTGTATTACGAAATGGTGGATAAGAGACCAACTTTACCGCAGCATTAACATTTTTTTCACTTCTTTTGATTTTACAATGTAAAGTTTCTATCATGGAAGACATTGATTAGAACGTCAGTCAGTTTGCATCATTAATGTTCATTTTAATTTAGCGAGAGTTAGCAATTGTTGCGTCGATCATGTTGCAGTACGTGGTCGCTTTTTAGCTATTTTCATCAGTATATACAAGGCCATGACTTAGCATCTGCCAGAAGAGCATATCTGTAAGGCTTTTGGATTCTGAGATGACATTATATTTTAATTTCCAAATTTTCGTTGCAGCTATTCTGGGAGTGTATCAAGGAATTTCCCCTATAAATCTAGGGTCAGAAAATTAGAAACTGGAACCAACTCACTAGTTACTAGTTATGACATCTTAAGACTTCAAATACGACTTGTATTTGAACCTCGTGGGTTGCGTTACAGGGAAAAAGAGTGAAAAACAAGTTGCTAATAATAGTAGGTGGTTTAGTTCAACTGGTTAATTATTTAAAAATAATATTTTAAAATTTTTTATATAATTTATTATTAATTATATATTTTGATATGGATCACATTAAAATATGTTTAGTTTGATTTTATATATATAATGATAAATAAGATTTTGTGTTTAAGTTTTTCTTGTAAAGAATTTTTTGAAAAGAATTAAATTTTTATGTTAATTGAGTTACCTAGTTTTATATCAATTCGTTCAGTCTGGTTGGTCGGTTGGATTTGATTTTAAAACCATAATAATGGTACTCACTGAAGCTGCAGAGACAAATCGAGTTAACTAAACAAGCGAAATCAAGCATCCGATTATGGGAGCAAAACGTCGTCGAGTTCACATCATTGATTTCGACCTTCTCCACACTGTCTCTGGCGAAGAATACATCACTCCTGTAAATATCTCTTTCTCAATATTATTCTGTTCGGTTCTGGAAAGCAGTATAAATTTACTTAACTGAAAGCCGAGTCGCTGACATTTGCCGCATTTTTAGTTTAGAGCGGGCTATTTTTCATGACCTGCTAAATTTATTAGCGATTTTTTTGGTGAAGTGATAAGAATGCATGTGACTGTTGTTAAAATTTAGTTTGCTGCGGTGATGCAATACAACGACTTGTTTCTGTTATCAAGAATGATTTCATCATGTATCGTCATGTTTACTGAACGAGCAAGCAGAAATGACGAGCCTTCTATTTTTGAATGGCTGGATGAGCCTTGAGCGGTATAACCCCAGCCCCCTACCATCAATTCATTAGTCCTCACTTTATACACAGTTAATTTGATTTAGTAATGTAATACATTTGAAGACCACAGAAAGGCGGCCACATGCTTCATCAATATTTGCCTTGTTCAAGAAAGCTAGGCCCTTCTAGGTAAAGTTGAAAGAGCATTTTATTACTGGTTTTCGTTCAAGGAAAAGTAATTGGTCATTTCGTGTACTTCTGTAAGCATTTCCATGTCTAATAACAGTCGAATAACTCAATTTATGTTTTCTTATGCATAAAACCCCTCTATTATTACAAACTATCTATTCAGAGCGTTAAGTTTCAGTTATGTGTAAAAAAGGAACATGGTGGAGGAAAAATTTTAAATTGCATACATTTTCTTATAATCATTGTTTAGAATCTCAGTATCTGACATGACTGACATTGAGCAGGACCTTGATCTGCTGTTCAAGGAGGATTTTCGAATACTCCTCATGTTTGAGGCTTCAATCCTATGCCTAATTACCCAATAACACATAGTACCTAATGTAGCAGCCATTATAACAGCTCCTACTATCGTTACTCCAATTGCCAGCCATTTATTTTGCTCTCCCACCACGATAAATGACATTGCTAAGTATGCCACTGAGACAAGCACACAAGCCAACCACATCACTTTGTTCATAATTGCCATCAACTTCTTCTTTGCTTTGCTCTCTATCACTACAACTGAGGTTTGTATCACCACAACTGCCAATGATATGAAGAGGGCAACGGAGTCAAAAATGAGGAAGATTAAAAATGCTGGTTGTGGTGCAACATTTGCTTCCCCAAGTGAGGTCCCAGGAGATAGTTTGTCACTCTCATCAATGTACTGTCCTGGGATTTGGAAAATGGCTGCAAACGCAACTGTGGCAATAAGAACTGCAACAACTGTTGTCGAGTTGATTGCATTATTTAGACCTTCAATATGCATTTTTCTGACATGTTTTGCAATGCCTTGCACTCGTTTTCTTGTCTGGCGTGTGTGCTCTAGCTGGTAGTGGACTTCATGCTTTATGTCACTCACAGTTTGTTTCAACTCACGAGCCGGATTTTTGGGCTGCGTTTTCATGTTTCTGACACTTTCAACTCCATGCTCCCTCAAGATGAGTGCAATGTCTGTTCGGGCAGTTTTCTCAGCAGTGTCTAGTGCAGTTTCGTTGCTCCTGTTAACTACTTTTGTATCAGTTTCACTTTTTGTCAGCATCAACTTCACAATCTGCACAAACAAGATATATATTGTTAGTTTTGCCTCTCATTTGACATTTTCTATGGTAAAAGTACTATAGTTTTCTTCAGTTTTGACAAAAAATAATAATAATAATAAAGCAATGAATCATTATTTCCCAGAAGAATTAATAAATTGAGAGCTGAAGTCAGCAATATGTAGAAGTGCATCCCTGAAAGTTGCTGTATCTGCAAAGCTAACAACAACATTTTAGATGCTGATTTATACATTGGCCATCAATCTTTTAATATAATCCACAAGAAAATTAGATAAATATATGTTTGTGTAATCAGAATTTATATGGTGATTTCTGTTTGCTATTAAACATACAATTGAGCAATAATTGAAGGGATGGTTCTTCTACACTAAACATTTGCCAAATCGACTACCATAATCTGAAATCTTCACATTTCTCATCATGACAGAATCACTGCCTTGGTTGACATAAAATGGATATTGTTAAGAAAAAATGAAAAATGGGTTTAATGTTAATCACTTCCTTCAGGAAACTTGATAAGCAACTATTCCAGATAGAGGGTGTTCTCCACAACTGATTCATACAAAAGTATACAAGGAATTTGAAAATTCGCAGACTGACATCAGGATTAGAATATTGCTACCCACATCATTTGGCCCTGATTCGAAGAAACTATAAACGTGCATTTTTGCTATTGTCTTAATACTCCCCTGCATGATAGCTGAAAGTATAATTCAACAGTAATTTTTATGAAGCTTTCAACTCAATCAATGCAGATATTCTGAGTGAAATGGTGATGGTCCATAAAAGAAGCATTAAATTTTATATGCTGTTGAATGATAACAAGGAATAAAAAGGGTAATTTACCTGAGCTCTACCCTTTCGAGTTGCTATATGCAATGGCGAATTGCCTTTAGTATCGACCATGTTTACAGATGAAGGCTCTGCCTTAATCAACTCCTCCACCACCTCAATATTCTGTCCTTTCACTGCCATGTGAAGTGCAGTTTGCCCCTTTTTATCAGTCCGTGTTGCAATCCCAGGATCTGCCGCTAAAAGTGCCTTCAAAACATCCAAATGTCCTTTCCTTGCTGCTGAATGCAGGGCGGTTTTTCCATTACTTCTAGCTATTGTTGCAAGGCTACTTCCTACATCCAACAAAAAGTTCACAACCTCTATATGCCCTTGAATTGCGGCCGTGTGTAAAGCTGTTGTGTTTGATAAATCAACAGTCATGGCCAATTCAGGGTGAGCCTCCAGAAGGACCTTCAATATCTCTACAACAAGTCAAGCACAAACTCATATTAATCACAGAAAAAACAATTACCACAATGACAAAGAAAAGAATATTTGTATTGAGAAAATACCCAAATCTCCTTGTTTGGCAGCAATGTGGAATGCGTCAAATCCATTTCTAGCTCTGATTCCAGCATCAGCAAGATCGAAATACTTGATTAACTCGCGAACCACATCAAGATCACCATAATCTGCAGCGACATAGAGAACTGTTTCACCAGAGCTGTTTTCTTTTGCCAACAATTCCTTCAATTCAACCTCCCCAGTATTAGTTAAAATTTCTTTGATTGCAGCTAGATTTCCTGCTCTTGCTGCAGAATGCAAATTTGTATCATCACGTTTTCCTGTTAATTGTTTAGTCATCTTTTTCCTAACTTGTGGTGCCTCCATTGTTGTAGCTTCTAAAAAGGCTTTTCCCCTCGGCTATTTCAAATCAATAAATATATACCCACTTCAAAATCGTTTATGCAACCCAATTATATCATCATTTTACCAAAATCAACTCCGAAAAATGACATGTAAACTGTTGTTTATCTCGCTGAGGACAAAAATTTGCTATCTCCTGCCTCCCATGTCTTGTTCTCTAGTCTGTTGCATTCCAAACTGTAAACCTGTTCACAAATAGAACTAAACCTGGTCAATTTTAAATCTCTTTCTAACATTCCCAACCATCAATTTCCATGATTAATCCACTTTTTTCTCCATTATTATCAATGAAAGCAACTGTAGTTGCTCATCAAGAACATGAAAATAAACAACCCAAAACAATGAAATAACTCATGATTAATGAAAATGATAATAAAAAACACTAGAACAAACAACACAAAAGCATGGTAAACGAATTTAATGTATTTTCTCCATTGCGATCATTGGAAAAACTCTTTTTTTTTTTTTTATTTACTTATTCTCATTGATAAGCAGAACGAATAAAGCAAAACAAAATGCATAAGATAAACATCAAACATGGCAATAAATATATATTACCTGGGTTTGAAAGCAGCAACTTTTATTCTCCTCCCCGGAATAGAAATGAATCCATATAATGGAGGAACCAGCAGAAGAAGGTTCTCAAAACAAAAACAGCCTTAATGGACTCTGAAACAAAATCTAGAAGAGTTTATTGTGGTCCATTTTTTGAGTGTTGAAGAAGAAGAAAGAAAGAAAGAAACATGTAGCGTAAGAATATAATTAAAACTAGAAGTTCAAAAAGACATACACGCAACAACAAACTTCTAAGAATCTAAGACCAAAGCTAGGAACTTTATACAAAAAGCCAAGCTTAAACCTATAAAAGAAGAGACTTTGGTCAAGACTCTGATGATGACAACCTTACAACTCCTAAATGAAAATTAAATGGCAACAGATAAGCAGAAGCAGAGGTATAATGGCTCATGAAACCAACTGAAATAACAGAACCACGCGCGTATTGCGTAAGCTTGACCCGACAGTTCACTGCATCTTTTATTTGCCATTTTTGTATAAATTCCATTCCTCTTTTATAATTAGAAAATCAGTTGTGTTCTAAGTACATATTTAAAGATAAATCAGCAACAAGAACACCTTAAATTTTTTTAAAAATCATTAAAAATAACATATCTTAAATTTTTGTTAATGTTGTGGGTGTGACACAGGTGAGTGGACATAGCACTCTGGAAAGGAAGCACCATGGTAGATAATGTTGAAATAAAAAAAGAAAATAGATAATGGGAAAAGGCGCCGGAGCCCTCCATAAATAGTGGAACTCAGGAACTCAGATTTCTCTCAGGTGAACACATCACTGTAATTATGCATCACCCAATCTTCAAAACCCATTGACTTAATACGTACAAATGCAACCACTTTCCGTTAATGGGTTCCATCAATTTCCCACAAGTATTCACTTTCATATTTAATAAAGTAAATTATCTCCATCACAGTGTGAAAAGGGTTATAGTATAAGCCAATGATGTGGACTGAGAAAGTGACAGATTCAATGTAAATAATAGTAATAATTAGGGATGGATTCTAAGAGAGATTTGCTTGCGTTTGTTATGGGTTTTGTTCAAACCCATCTAATCTAAGTATGACATGATATGTACAAACTCTAATTCCAATTTAAATTAAAATATATTTAAAATTAATTATGAGTTTATATTTAAAGTGAAAAATTATTTGAAAATCAATTATAAACATGAATTTAAATTAAAATATATCAAAAAAATATTTTAAATGACACCATAGAAATTACAAGGAGACTAAATTTGAACAAACAAATTTAATGAACCTGAGTCAAATTCAATTCATTTATATAAACCCAAATTTTATACATACTAAACACAAATAAATTATTTTTCAAATTTGATAAACCCAAATAAAACCTTTTAAAAACAAGTCAAAAATAAAATTTATCCTAATAGAGGTTAGCTCAGCTTCCAGCCGTAGTAATAATCTAACAATGGGCGTACATTCGGCTTAAAAGTGATAAGAAAAAGGAGGCAGAGTGGTGGTGGGAGTCCACGCGTGTAGAACCCGAGTACGCGTTTGGAGGGAAAAGAGAAGGCCCACGTTGCATTCTACTTGGTGTTGCTGACACTGACCTTGATTTAATATTAATTCATTTGCCCTTCTCAATGAAGTGATCCCCGACATCAACTCATAAGTGCATATGAGTTTTATCCAATTAACCCATACAAAACAAAGGACCAGCACTCACGAGATTTCCTCAATTTTCGCTCATAATTGAATATATAATATTTCATTAAATTCAATTTTCATATATTAATTATGGGTTTATTTAGATGCATTTCTTTCAAAATGGTTCAGCTGATTTTTTATGTGTGAATAGAATGTTTGAATTTGTTTATGTGATTGTAAAATTAAATGGTTTGAATTTGGAATGCATGACTACTGCTAATAATCATGTTATTATAAGAACGGTAACATAGTTTGTAAAGTAGTAATTTTTTTAAAAAAATATTTTAAATTTAAATCTTTGTTATATTTGTAAAATCTTAACTTACGATATCGAACAACTAGATTTTCAGACTAGTATAAAATTATGGTTCAACTGTACCATAATCACTGCAAATGACAGAATGCAATAAATTTGGGTTAGAAAATAAGAAAGCTCAGAAAGGATGCAACAATATAGCTATAGTTCATACCATTAAATTTGACATGCAGTCCACTCTAAATAAACAAACCCCATCTCCCTTTGTCAATTCACTTGTCTCTGCATAAATGACACTGCACATGATTATCCATATCTGGTTTGATGGTGAATGCAATATCATATCCGGGGCTGTTGACTACTTTGCAGATATAGTCATACCAAACTGATTGACTATATATGTGGTCAACCACTCTTCCATTTTTTGCATTAGCATCAACCTACTATTCCAACCCAATGACTAACTAACAATCTCAAAATCATTTCAAATATGTTCATATTATATATTAGCAGTGTCACAGGAATGTAAAGGTTTACAATAATCTTCCATAATCATATCTCTGCTCTGTGCAGTAAGAGGGAGAATCTAGCAAATGTAATTATTTCTAATTTGTATCAAACACAAAACAAAATTTTAAATTAAAGGCAAGGTAGTTGTAAGAAGGCTGGTGGGCTGATTCTTGTGTTGAACTGATGTCACGAATATCTATCATGTATTCTTCAAACCATCCACCATGAGCCTGTAGAGAGCAAAACCACCTTGATGGCAGCCAGGCATTTTAGATGCCATGTTTTCTAGTTCTACCTGGAAGATAAAAAACTAATTATTTATATATTAACTTATATTAAAAAATAAACAAATAATTATTCATGCTGTATGGCCAGCAATGACACAGAGGGGGGGCACTTAGGAAATTAGATCCGCAATTAAGTATATAGTTCCAAGTAGTGAATCAAAGATACTGTAAACAAACCAAACAGAATTATATAAACAAAAAATGGGATCCACTGGAAACTTTCTTCAGTTTAGAGGTAAATCTGCAAGTATATATTAACTAATGATATTTTGGACATTTTTTAACTTCAGGATTATTCTGCAATTCATTACTAAATATATATTTTGCTTTGTTTGCCCTGTGTCCTCTCTTGCCTCAAGTACACCCCATTCACCATTCTTGCCAAGTAGTTTCAAGTAATTAATAGACTGTACAGGGTGTTTCAAAAATTTCTAAAACATTTACAATGAATCTGGAGAGCTCTAGAAGATTAAAAAGTGAAGAAGATACTAGAAAGACTTGAAATATTGAAGAAGCTTGTGGAAGATTAGAAGGTTGTGAAAGATTCTAGAAGCTTATTGTTCTACAAAGTTTCACACCAGCCTCGAATACTTTGAAGTTAAGTATTTCCAGGTCAACAAATAGGGTAGAAAGTATTTACCCTATTTAACTCTCTAGAAACATGTAAATAGGGTAAATATTTTCTAGAGAGAGAATATTCTTTAAGATGTACTGAAATATTTTCAGGTTAACAAATTTAGACAACATTTTGTACTTGATGGCTAAACATTCATTTGTAGCCACAAGTTAAGGAAGTGACATTATTCTACAACTATCAATAGGATTGCTTGTACATAGCATCGCATGATAAGCATGTTGAAAGGGCAAGTGTAAAGCTCCATTTTTTTTGGTAGTAATACAGATTTTCTTAAATCACTCTTCTCATTTGGGTTTGAGAATAAAAAAAGTTATTTAGGTGCTTTAAAGGTGAAGATAAGCATTTAAAGTTGCACGGTTGCAAGCAATTGAAATCAAGTCAAGCCAAGTTGGTATCAAAGTCAAGGTTTTGTAGTGTTCCAAGGTTCCACAAACAAGAGAAGGAGGATATCGGAGAGGACAAATACGACTGTAGAGATGAGGGGTCATGAGACAACCCCCAACACTGGAAAGAAGTCATGGTGCCAAGAACCAAGATAAGTCTTGTGGTATGGTAAGCACTTTGGAGGTAAAGGTGGTCAAGTTAGAGTTAGTCATGACCGACATGAAGAACCAGTTGAATCATATCAAATTAGGCATGTAGACCTTCGAGGGCAACGTCAAAAGCTTTGGAAGGGTACACAACAATCTTGCAAGAAACTTCAACAACTTTAGTAAAAAGGCTAGTACCTTACCTCTACCATAGACTTGAATCATTAAAGAAGTTTAAAATTTCAATCAAAAGTGTTAAACGTTGTATCTGTTCTCCAAACCAAAATGTAAACATTTATGACTAGACTGGAAGAAACGTAGAAAAATTTAGATATGTAAAAGGGAATGACACCGCAAGAGATAGTTGTCTTAATAAAAGTGTTTGATTCCACGAGAGTAGTTTGACACGATAGAATTGTGGGATGACATGAACAAAGTATTCACCACAATTGGATATTTCTCTAATCAAGCTATGATATGTTGGCGTCAAAAATCATGTGGGAAGACTTGAAAATGGAGTTAAAATGCTAGTTTTATCCCAAGAATGTGCCTTATAATGCAAGATTGAAAATCAAATAGATCATACAAGAAACACAAGCTCTCAATGCAAGTGTAAAGCTCTTGTCTTTTCCTTCTTTGTAGTAATATAATTTCTCTTCATTCACTCTTCTTATTCATTTTTTCTCATTTAGATTTTGAGAACACAAAATATTTAATTAGGTGCTTCAAGGATGAAGATAAGTATCTAAGGTCATACAATTGCGAGAAGTTCAAATCAAGCCATGGAGTTGGTCTCGATTCCTCCTTAGGTCCTGGGACTTCTACTTTCATGGAAAGAAGCACTCCTATTAAGAAAATGGTCTCTTGTAATGTCATTCTTTTGTACATATCCAAATCTACCTATGTTTCTTCCGTTCTAGATAAATGTGTCCATTTTAGCTTGGAAGAAAGATATGGTGTCCAACACCTTTGACTAGAATTCTAAACTCTCTTGATGATGTGAGTCTACAGTGGAGATAAGGGTATTAACCTATTCATTTAAGTCATTTAAGTCTCTTAAAAAAATCTTATGTTCTCCTTCGAGGCTATTGACATTGCCCTCGAAAGTCTTCATCCCTTGCTTGAGATAGTTTAACCAGTCCTTCATGTCGGCCACAATTAACTTAAACTTGATTATCTTTGCCTTAAAAAATGCTCATCATACTGCAGGATTGCTCCTATCTATAAGACTTCTTCCCAAGGTTAGGGGTTGTCTCCCAACCCCTTATCTCTTTAGTTACATTCGTCTACTCTGACATCCTTTTTGGCTTTTTCATGAAACCTTGGTTCTAAGACCAACTCGGCTTTGATACTAACTCAACTCAACCTAATTTGAACTTCTTATAATCGTACAACTTTACATGTTTATCTTTACTTTTGAAACATCTAAGTAGGTCTTTTGTGTTCTCAAACCCCAAATGAGAACAACAAAAGGAGATTGATTGAAGAAAATTCATATTACTATAAAGAAGGAAGATAACAAGAGCTTTACACTTACCTCTAGAGTTTCTTTCTTATGTGATGTCATGTGCAAAAGATCTCACTCTTATTTATAAACTAATATCACTTCCTTAACTTATAACCACGAATGAATACTTGGCCACCAAATACAAATTGTGGCCCAAATTTGTTGGTTTTGAAATATCTTGAAATAACTTAATATATTCTTGTAAAGACAGTGAGGTTCTCGAACCTTCCACACCCTTCCAACATCTTCCACAAGCTTCCAGAATATTTTTGGACCCTTTTAATGTCTTCTTTTTCCTTTCAAAACCTTGTAGAGCTCTTCAGATTCTTCATGAATGTTTAAGAACCTTGTGATATACTGTTAGGATTGGGACACTTGTCCTCAATCCAATGGTCAATTTTTATTATAAATATATGTTTTGGGTTTTAAAAGAGAGAGAGAAGAAAAAATATTAGGGTTTTGTTTGAGGACAGCCATCCTTGACCTCAATCCAATGGTCAATTTTTATTATAAATATATGTTTTGAGTTTTAAAAGAGAGAGAGAAGAAAAAATATTAGTGTTTTGTTTGAGGACAACCATCCTTGGCTGGTTTAGGGAGGTCTCCGACGCCTCGAACGGCCGAAAAATGAGAGACCCCGAACTCCTCGAAATGTTCGGTTTATCTTTGTAATATTTTGATTAATGAAATAGTTTTAATTTATTATGTTTTTTGTGTTTTAGTAAAATAAGAGCTGAGTTCCTAACAAAATGGTATCAGAGCATTTTATAAGAAATCAAAGTCTTTGGGTTCCAGGGGGAGTATGGTCGCAAAGCTGAAACTTAAAGGAATTGACAGAAGGGCACGACTAGAAGTGGAGCCTACGGCTTAATTTGACCAGCCATCCTTGGCTGATTTAGAGAGGTCTCCGGCACCTCGAACAACCGGAAAATGGTAGCCTCCGAACTCCTCGAAATGTTCAGTTTGTCTTTGTAATATTTTGATTAATGAAATAGTTTTAGTTTATTATGTTTTTTGTGTTTTAATTTTATGTTTTAGTAGAAGAAGAACTGAGTTCCTAACAAAATGGTATCAGAGCATTCGATCTAGTGGGGAAGACAGACGATGGTCGAAAAAGTGAAGAGTCACAAAAAAATGTTCGCAGAGGAAGCTGACTTGAAGAAGAATCATCACAGGAAGAAATGAGTCCGAAAGTGCAAAAAGAGAAGAAAAGGAAAACAAAAACAGAAGAAGAAGAAGAAGGAGAAGAAAATGAAACGCTGGCAAAAGCAAAAAAAAAAACAGAAGACAGAAGGTAGAAAAAGACGAGAAGAAAAGAGAAAGGAGAGAGAAAAAAATAAAAAAATAAAAAGGTAGAGGGCAGTGGCGGTTGGTTTGTTGGGAAAAGGGGGAGAGTTGTGGTTGGTTTGTTGGGAAGCTGACTTGAAGAAGAATCATCACAGGAAGAAATGAGTCCGAAAGTGCAAAAAGAAAAGAAGAGGAAAACGAAAACAAAAGAAGAAGAAGAAGGAGAAGAAAATGAAATGTTGACGAAAGCAAAAAAAAAACAGAAGACAGAAGGGAGAAAAAGACGAGGAGAAGAAAAGAGAAAGGAAAGAGAGAAAAAAATAAAAAAATAAAAAGGTAGAGGGCAGTGGCGGTTGGTTTGTTGGGAAAAGGGGGAGAGTTGTGGTTGGTTTGTTGGGAAAAGGAGGAGAGCTGTGGTTTGCTGGGAAAATAGAAGGGAAGGCAGTAGGTGGGTTTCTTAGGGAGAGAAAAAGAAAAGATGTGGGCCGTTGGAAAAAAAAAAAAAAAAGGGTGAAGAAGCAACAATAGAGAGAGGGGGTAGGGAGATTAAAAAAAATAATAATAAAAAAAATTAAAAAACAAAAAAATTAAAAAAATAAGAAAAAAATTAATTAAAAAAAATTATTATATAAATATTCATCTTGAGGACAAAATGGTTTTGAAGGGGAGGAAAATGTTAGGATTAGGACATTTGTCTTTAATTTAATGGTCAATTTCTATTATAAATATATGTTTTGAGTTTTAAAAGAAGGAGAGAAGAAAAAATATTAGAGTTTTGTTTAAGTACAGCCATCCTTGGCTGATTTAGAGAGGTCTCCGACACCTCGAATAGCCAGAAAATAGGAGGCCCCGAACTCCTCGAAATGTTCGGTTTATCTTTGTAATACTTTGATTAATGAAATAATTTTAGTTTATTATATTTTTTATGTTTTAATTTTGTGTTTTTGTAGAATAAGAGCTAGGTTCCTAACATATACCTCGTCCAATTTGTTGATTATTGGAAAAAAACTGAACAAGAATGGGCTAATGGAGCGTATCTTGTGGCGAGATAGGAACACTAGGCAGCCCTCTCAACAATACACCTTGTCTTACAGTATCAACTATACCAATTGATGTAGGATAGGTAGTATAGAGAAAGAGGGAGAAAAAGGTAAAGCGAGGGAGAACCATATATTTTAGAAATCAATAATCATGGTGACAACATAAAACATCCTATATAGCAGCTAATATAAAATAAAATAAGAAAAATACACAAACTTATACTTTACTTAATTAGAAAAACAAAATTAGGAAAATCAAATCCACTTAAAATGAGAAATAATTTGATTGATATTTATATCTTATAAACAAACTACTTTCTAAAGTAGTTAGATTTTACATTCTCCATTATGAATACTTCACTTTCAACCATGTCCAACATATCAAAAGTTCTTATGAGAAGTTTCTTGTTGATTAAGCCCCTCTAATGAATAGTGATTCCTTCTATATTATCTACATTATAGATACCTTCTCCCACACACACTTGCCACAATTATTGTTTCCTTGATTAATGGCTAAAAGTAAAATAAGCAATTTTTCTCACAAAATTAAACACATATTGCAATTAGGATTGAAATGCCAAAAAAAAAAAAGTGAACTCACCATTGAAACCGTATACAATTGGGTAGACTCAAAACCATCTTGGGCATTAGAGTACAATTGTTGAATTTCTTTTGACTCAAGACTGCATTTTATGAAAAAAAAAGCAGCTGGTCTAACATTCAACAGCCTGCGGGAAACACCAATGAAAAGTGGATCGCACTGGGAGAATGTGAAAGAGACTTAGAAACCTGCAGATATACAACTATGAAGTGAGGATAATGACTCAATATCCAATTAAGAAAGTACTCACAAGAGATACTGCTGGTACTCCAATTTCTTCAACTACTTCCCGAATAATACTGTCAAACATCTCTTGAGAAACTTTCTTGTTAATAAGCTCTGAATCTTTTGAGTCGTTTCCGCACTGATGAGATTCTATTCCGACATCTTGGGGCTGTCAATCATTAAATGTGATCTTTACTGTGAATGAACGATATAAGACAATGTACCTTGGAAAATTGCATCCAAGAGACAGGTACCAACATAAACTAGTGTTGCAGGGTTAGGAAGGAAATATATTCCATGGATACCAAAAACAGGAGGAAATATATTCTTAGTTCCAGATTTAATACCTCTGGATGTCCTCCTGGGAAAACAAAGTGTCCAGGAAATTCCCCAACATTATAACTTCTTTGCAACACAAGTATTTTCTTGTCAGATGTCTCTACTACTGCACCATTACCCAGTGGACTTGCAGTGTGCTGACACTGTATAGCATCAACTACAGAGAGACAAATCTATTAATGCTGTAGAGATATGAATTTCTTCAATAGATGAAAAAAATGTTACAGAATTCCTAATAAGTTATCAAAATAAATTTTTTAAGCAGTCAAAAATCATCCACTATTATGATTTTGAAAAACAAAGAAGGTAGTTAGCACCCAGGGAAACATACCATCATTTCTACTTAAGGAAATCAATTCTTACAAAATTATCTTATCTAAGCACTTAAAAGATCAACTAATGGATTTATGCTTTATATTTTCTAGTTCCATCAAGCATCTAATAGGTGGATTAGAATTCTGCATAGATGAGAAAGTGCAAGGTGAACAGGGGCTGTAAATATTTGTCTTTGCATGCAATACTAATTTAATAGTATCATCAAGGGAGGCATGAGAAACAAGTATTGATTGTTCAACATTAATGCAATTGTACCTTCAGATGGAACAAGGAACTTGTCCCACAAAGGATTTAAATTTGTACCGACAAAAGTCCTGGGTAACAAGTAGAATTGTTAATTTAGGAGTAAGCGTCAGTGAGATACAACATAATATATTACTACAGAAATCATGCTTTATGGCAAGAAATTAACTAAAAGCAAAGGGCAGATATTTCATCTATGAGCAAAACTAAAAGTCAAATAAGCAGAAGGCACTAAATTCTTAATGACAAAACCAAAATTTGAACTAAGAAGATACAGCAATCAGGTGTGCTACTCTCATCAACCATCCAAAAAAAACAGTCAGATGGCATTAAGAGTTTACAATGAACAAAAATCAATTAGTAGGCATCATACTTTCGAAATGATTAATAAATACCATGTATACAACCAAAAATTCTTGTTCCCCACAACTTCCTAAACATAAACATTTTAAAGTTGGAAAAAGAAATCTTTTTTAACAATAAGAGATGTTATTTCATCATTTTCCCAGGAAATGATTATCTGTAGGGTAGGACACAGACAACGTAAATACATGGCTACCCCTAGAAGTATTTTAAGTTTGGCCAGTCTCACATCTGAACTCTGTAGTTCAGGTAATATGACAATGAAACTAAGAAAACGAACAATTTTCATCTTTGGATAAAACCTATAAATCCAATACTTAGTGAATTCCACAATGCAACTAAGCCCCCGGTGAACTATACAATAATGGGACATAGGAAATTCATTTTTTTTTTCCAAGTAGATGGCCTTGAGGATCCCCAGATCTATCGGGAGCAAACCACAAATCTTTCATTTGAGTAAGGATAATGGTAGCAAAATACGGTTAGCGGCAGAAGCAGTAGAAAGTCATTAAACATATTTTTCCTACCCCAATGCGATTATAGCAGAAATGGGATCACAATGATATTTTTGGATGACAGTGATGTTACATCTTTGGCCAGCATATCTTCATTCCTATAAATTATCTGTATAAAAATGCATTTGTGTGCAGGCCCCTTATGTTTATGAAAACCTACAACAGCAGAATATTGTGCATTTGTGCCACTCCAAACTCATTTCCATGAATCAGAGGAGTGATCCCCAACAACATTGCTATACCAACTCATACTTAATGCTGAAATTCAAGAATAAGACCTCTCCAGCCACTCAAGATCACCTATATGTCCACCTAAGGCATCCATTTTGAGATAAATCTATGTATTATAAGTTAAAACTCAACTCACACTTAAACATACCACTCATAGTGATAATGTGTACCATAGAATTAGAACAATTAGCAATTAATCATTTTTATCAAAAAATTAAACAGGTGTTTGTATAGAGAGAGACCTATAGTCGGTCAACCCAAGGTGGAGGCAGACATGAGATTGTTGGTTGGATCCACCTTCACCATGCATTACATGCCCGCCGTACTGTTAAAATGTTAGGTAAATAAATTATTAGTGAGATTACTTCACTAGAAAAACTATTAAATTAAAATGCATAAATTTGAACCCAACAGTTACATATACTGAGATCCCAAGAGATTCCAATCTCAAGAATATGTGCAACTGTCAATGCAAGAATTCCCTAATTCCTTCATTGATTTATACAAGTAGATAATTTTGATACGGAATGATGTATCTTAGTCACCTATTCATCAATGTATCATACAATTACATTACTTCATGGCAACTAATCGACAAATGCATATACAAGAGAAACTGAAAAAGGGACACATTCATGTAGTTTAACATACCCTGAACTTTTTTCCATTGAACAGTGATCCATTCTGCTGAACCCTCGAATCCCAAATCTAAACATAAATGCAATCAAATTGTTCAGTCATTAAACTAGGATGCGTTCAAGTATTACAAGGAAAAAGTCTAGTTGTTAACACAGCATGCGGTATCAAATTTTCAACAAGATTATTGAAACAATTCAAGTCGATTTATTGCACCCATATCTATTCAAAATGTTGTTTCTCAAGAAATAACAAATAATTATATATAAAATCACTACTATATCATCAAAATCCAAATGTGCTAATCTAAAATTGCTATACAACTCAACGGAGTAATTTAATAGAGAACACAAATCAAACAAAAGAAATGAGGGTAAAGCTTTACCTCAGAAATGGACTTCTCCAGGTCAAGATCTGGGTGGGGAATCCTATCATACGATTCATCAAAAATCACAGACAACTTCACCCACAAAAACAAATGAATCAAACAAACTTAAAAATGCTCGGATCAATGCACATATGTTGTGTTTGTCCAATATGTGATTACACGTTATACAAGCAATTACAGTGATATGAAAATTATTAATTAAAAGAGAACCTGTGATGGTGAGAGACCATATGCGCACGACACAAGAAGCTTGTATGGGGATTCAGCAGTCTTCTCCATAGCAGTCCAGCACAAAACCGCTATGCACACCACATGTTCGATTAAAGTACGCAGTTAAAAGTGAAAAAAAATCGACCCTCAATTCTTACACAGAAATTTCTAATTCTTAACATCATTGAAACAAAAACAAGTAATGAATAAATTCTTTACCTGTTAGTGCCCAATTAACTAAAAATCAGTGGGATCTAATTAGAATGGTAAAGTACGAAGATCAGCATTTTCGTTACGCAATTGGCAAACTTGTAAATGTTGCTGGGCTGGCAAAATTGACCTCGTTGGTCAGTCGCAATGAAAATTACGAGTGAAGAAAAGTTCTAAGCTGAGTCATGAGTTAACAATAGGATGAAGCTATTGGATATTTTCATTGGAACTCACAAGGACCGCAGTCATGTGTTTCTTTCTTATACATTATCAGGACACTCTGAGGTCCATTAATGATCTCATCATCAATTTACTAGTAAAATTTAGTTCCAACAACTTTCTGATTGTTCATCTCCAACTCTGACCTTATATTAATTTTATGTGAAAGTGAACTACTGTACACAAAGAAGAGACAATTCACTAGCTTAGCTGCCTTCAATTACTGGACGGCTTCACTGGTCCAATCCATCAACAAACACGAACACGATTTCTTCCTTTTTTTTGTTCAATTATCAAGCTTTTTACAATCTAATAAATTAATTAATTAATTAAGAATAATTTTACCTCTCTAACCCTGTTTATAATTTGACAAAAAGAAGCCCTCACATATCTTAAACTTGCTACTGATGAGCATATACATTTACAAATAATCTTGTCAGTGATCCGTATAGATGTGTGGAATCAATTAGCCTTTGTACTCCATTAATCTTTCCAACCGACGAACGAATGATGAACAGCAGTAGCTGGGTGACATCGTGATAGGGCCAAACTCATAAATTCGTATGCGACTTTACTTTACAGAACAGGGTGAATTTCCTATATCAAATCCAATCACGTTAATTCAGAGAAGTTAATTAACACTCTAAATGTTAATCAACAGTTTGCCCATATTCAAACTGAGAATTGAGGAAGGCCAAAAAGTTATGATAGAAAAATCATCACTTCTCAAATTAAATCTTGTTCTAAAGTTAGCATAAAATGTTGGAAAGTTCTTGTGATTGTTGTCATGTTTATGGTTTTGGGTTTACATTTTCCGCTTTGGTTATGAGTTTCTAAATTTTTACTGATGAATGTTGTGTTCTTCAGTAAAAATCGATTCATTATTGGCAGAAAAGTAATTAGGAAGGGTTAAGTTGTTTTTTTTTAAATAGAAAATTCAACATTTGATATGAAAATTGTCAAAATCTTATCATTTTAAGAGTTAAAATGAAATTTAACTGAGACTTCAAAGGTTAATTTGAATGAATAAGACATGAAATCCCAAATAAATAGATTAGATTCAATCACTCTCTTTCAAAGCTTACTTGTCAAATTAATTGGATACGATTTTCCCAATTATAAAAAAATAAATTAAAATTTAACTAAGCAAAATTAGCCTACGCATAAATGATATTTTCAATTGTCAAAGTAAAGGAGTTAAATGACAGACCAAGTGCTACCACCTAATGGAGATTAATTAATATTTTATAGTTTTTTTTTTTAATATTAAACTAGGTGCTAATAAGGCAACAATTGAGTCAAGCTTAGAATTATTAAGATTAAGCTCAACTCAACTAGATTTATATAAAGCTCAAACTCGATGAACTTAAGAGTTGCAAGTTTAAGCTTGATATAAGAGCTATTAACTCCAATTTAATTCGAAAAATTACCATTAATTATATAATTTACAAATATATTAAATACTTATATATTTAAAGTTAAAAATAAGATTTTAAGAGTGTAAATATAAGATTTTAAATTTTTAAAAATTTATTAATATTATTTTTAAGTCACAAGCTTGTAAGTTTATTGAAACAAACAATAACGAATATAAGCTCGACTCAAATATAAATTCAAACCACTTGAATTCAACCTCCACTTGACATTAATCAAGTTACAAATAGCTCACAAATGACTCAACTCTTTTGTTGTCCTCGACTCTTACACCTTTGAATTGATATTTTACTAGACATTAAGGCCTAGTGGGAACCAAGATAACATGTAATATTTTGTTGAATTATACTATAATAAAAATTAAATTAAATATATAAAAATCACTAAGGTAAATACATCATAAATATGCAAAAAAAAAAAAAAAACTATTTGCGGTGAATGGTTAAGGATGAAGACGCTTTTATAGTTACCTGAAGTGTTTAGCTGTATGAACTTGAGTGTGGCTAAAGTCATTTAAAGCCCAATAAATAAGGTTATTTAACTTAATTTCTTCATTAATTAATCATATTAAATTATATCATATTATTATGTAAAGATGTTTTTAAATATATAAGTAAATATATATTTAATATATTATTATATAATTAAATATTATTTTATTTTTAATTTAAAATTATTTAATTATATAATAATATATAATAAATATATTTATTTATATAAAAGAAATATAATTTTATTATCTATAAATGGCTATTAAGAAGCCCCGTACCAAACGCGGCGATAGCTGGCACCATCAAACATTTTTCACATATAACACGCAAGAAGAAAAATAAATATCCATCTGAGTTTGATGTGATACATGTGTACCTGCGCCAAATTTATTGATTTTGTTGTGGTACCAGCGGAGCACATGCATCCCAATTAATGCAGCTTTGGTTGGTTGAGGAAGCTCGGCCGAAAGTCCAAATCTCTAAAACTTTTTCTTGTACTGTGCAGAGTGCACATCAGTATCACATTTTATATCAAAACGACAAAGGAGATGATTAGTCCATTTTCTATTTAAACAGTGCCTTAAATCGCAACCCGGGACAATGGGAGGGCGCCAAGGATGGTCCAAAGTTTTGCAAAATTTCTTTCACACATTTTCTCAAAATTTCTTGGGGATGAACTAACAGTTCCTGGAAATCACATTTACATATACTGTATTATGACAGATGAACATAAGGGAGGGTCCAATAATTTAATTATAGAAGACTTTAAATGAACAATAAAGGTAAACCTAATATATTTAATATGATTTGATTGAATAGTATTTGTGTAGGCTTTAACCTTTGATGGGAAAGGTTAATAACTTACAATATATTAATTATATCTCTTCTATGAAACGGAAAAATCTATATAATATAATTTTATCGATTAAAATTTATCATTTAGAAAAATTTCAACAACAAAAGACTATTACTTTGATGCAGATAGGGTTAGATTCGAATCGAGTTTGGCTCGGCTCAGTTCGAGCCTAAAATGAGCTCGAACTGGCTCGAGTTGGCTCGGTAGATTTTTTTTTTAATTTTTTATATAAAACGGTATCGTTTTGATTAATATATATTAAAAACGATGTCATTTTGATAAGAAAAAACTAGCCGAACCGAGTTGAGCCGAACTCGAGCCTGAAACTAACTGAGCCGAGCTGAGCTCAAGTCGAGCTTAAGCTGAACTCAAGCCACTCATATATGAACCAAGCCGAGCTCGAGTTGGCTGCGAGCCGAGCTTGACTTGGCTCGAATCCAGCCCTAGATGCGGACCCTAAAGTTTTAATGTATAGATTAGGATGGTATGGATGACTCATTAATTAAGTCATGCATGAGAAAAGAAATATTATGTGGTAGTTCTGATTGCCATGCCGGTGCAGATAAAGAGACATGCTGTGATGACAATGAAGAATTACATTAAAAAATATATATAATATTATGCAGAATTACATTAAAAAATATAATAATATTCTCAGTCAAGTATTTACTGCTCTGCCAACACAATATCCAAAAGCATTCAACATATTTAATGAAGATTTTCATTCAGAAAGAAAATTGCAGATTAATTGCGTAATTAAGGAATGTTTCATTTTGCTTAATATGGAAATTATGTCTGTTTAATGAAGAATTGATTGCACCATTAGTTCATATTTGTCCATTTGCAGCACTGCGTCAATCTCTTTCTCTAATGGTCCATATTGTTAGGTGAAGTGATATTATGTTCACAGTCAACTATTAATTAAATACAAGTTTAATATTTGATGTCACGCTTTCGAAACAGTAATACTTCTATTTCTTTGATAAGAAAAAATAACTAAAAATATAAGAAAAAAGAGCCTTAAGTATAAAATCAGATGATTTACGCCACGTAATATTTGTTCGAGGATCTTATGGTGTCCAGAAGATTTTTCCCAATGAACAATACTATGTGTATCTATTTTAGATACACAAATATATACACATTCATATGTGTTATCATATGATTGGTTATTATTTTATTCTTAATTCAAAATCATCCAATTATATGATGACATATATAAATATATACATATTTGTTTACTCAAAATAGATACACATAGTTTTATTGTTTCTCAATATACAGAAACCTGGGCTTTGCAAATTAATGATTATGCTGTATGGACAATTAATAATTTGTCTACGATTTAAAGGACAATTATGGTGCCGCATACAAATATGCCATTCTAATAGTATATTATGTTATATATAGTATTGTATTATAATATAAAAAATTAATTTTTTATATTATTTTATCAAATATTATATTATATTGTATGATATAATTTTTAAAAATAAAATAATAAAAAATTATAATTAATATATAATTATTTTAGAATATATTATAAACATATGTAAAAATTTAAAATTTTTCATGTACATTTTAATTATATCACTATTTTCTTAAAAAAAGTATATCAATTCATATCAGTAAAATATATTATATCATATTTTATGATATATCCTCTGTATCTTATGCATTTTTTTTTTGATATCATATTATATTGTAAGATACATATAGTGTATAGAAGACTAACAATTAACACGGGTTAGTTTTGGAAATTTGGGAAGGTCAGTGCTTTATCAATAACCTTTTCCCCTTCAGTAACATTTTCTTAATAGACATGTGAAAACAGATGAGCTAATAATATTTATTGGCTTTACAGAAGGGTAGCTCACTCAAACATATAATGCATGTGGCCTCGTCCAGGTCGATTTTCTCCAGTAATTTGGAGCCAACAGCATCACTGTATCAGAACCGTCCACCCAAATGATCAATGATGTTAATTGACATTCTGGTATTTATTGTCAAAAGGTGTCATTCTGCTACGGAGAGACAACTTATTTATTGCTATCATAAATTAATTAGATCTGGTGGCATGTAAATTAGCTGGCTGCTGTAAAAATCCATTTATTCGTGTTTGTAGAAAATTTGATAAATTTTCCAGAGGAGTTGATGTTCCAGTTTTCCTGTCTTTTTAACGGGATGAGTTTAAGGTGTTTTCGAATCTTTTTATAGGCTTGTTGTTCTTTATTAATATATTTTTTCATTTGCTGAAAATAGAAAAAAACTTGCTTAATTGCTTAAAAATTATAAATATATTCTTGTATATGTTTCAATGAAATAAAATAAAGCAGTGGTTTTTTTTTTTCTTATCAAGTATATGAAAACCTGCCACCATGAAAATGAAATTTCTAAACAAATAAACTTATATATATCTAAATTTATTAGAAGTACACTTAGAAGTAATTAAACAAAGCTGTAACGTACATGCATTAAATGCCAATACCTGTAATGAAATTGAACAAGAAAAAGAAAATAATCCGCCGGGGGATTTAACAACAATAAGGAAGTTTATAGTGTACAGATAAAACAATGAAATGCAAGAAAGAGATGTTTTGTGAATTGAAAAGTATAAGCATGGAAGAGAGTTTTTGGGTGTGTAAATCTGCTTACTCCTCATCAGGAATCTTAAAAGTGCTAATATCTTCATTCCGAATCCAGCCATATTTCTCCATGTAAGGGTTAACCAGAGAGTGTGGTGGATAGCTATCAATGCAGTCTCTCCAAACATTACCAGAATTTCCTTCCAAATCTCTCAGCACCTCCCACAAACAGCTGTTGCATTTAAAGCCGGCACCAAAACTTATCATCAAAACCCTGTCGCCTTTCTTCAGCCTCTTTTTGGCTTCCATGTAAGCCAAAACGTACCAGAGACTACTTGCAGATGTGTTCCCAAATCTGTGAAGAGTCATTCTTGCTGGCTCTAGGTCAAACTCACTTAGATCAAGGCTGAATCCAATCCCGTCGATCACTGCTTTACCACCAGTGTGAATGCAAAAATGATCAACACCCGTCCTGAAATTTATCAATGATTTTTTGGGTTGATCTCCTTTTGGAGATTTGTTTCTTATTTTTCGAACAAATGAAACAATAGCAAATCGAAGTAGTTCTCTCAGTGGCAAGATCTTGGGGGAAATTACCCTAAGATTGTCAACAAAGCAACGAGTAGCAGCCTTTGGGAGGTTCTTGCCTAGATGAAACCCTATTTTTCCATCTTCGTCTTCCCTTTGTATGCAGCATTCATAAGATTCATCTCTCGAACCATGATGGGTCCTCACTAGACAACTGAGCTTGAACAAGGCACGATGCTTCAAGGCCCTTTTGTTAGACAAAAGCATAGCACAACCCCCACTTCTGAACAAAATATTTGCAAGAATCATTGACTTGTTATTGCCCGAATACCAATTTGGACCCAAGGATTCCGAGGCGACGACTAGTGCATAAAAATTTTTGTGAGTTTTGAAAATGTTACGCACAATATCAACTGCTATTAAACTTGCACTACATCCCATACCAGTAAGATTAAAAACCTTAACATCCTCCCTCAGCTTGTAGAGATTTATTATTTTGGAGGATAAAGAAGGAACTGCTGCTAGCATGGAAATGTTAACAACAAGAACATCAATTTCTTGAGGAGAAATGCCTGACCTGACCAAAAGTTTTTCAATGCTGTCATGGAAAAATTCGTCCATCTCCGAGAGCCCATCTTGCAAGGTAGGATTAAATTCTCGGCCGGAGAACATGATTCTTGGGGCGTAAGTTTGTTCGCCAATTCCTGAACTTACAATGGCTTTTAAGAGGAACTTGTACTCATTGAGACCGAGTTGCTTGTTCCTCTTTATCACTTCTCCGCTAAATTCAGTGTCAACCATCCTGTCATCAGTTGGCTTATAGCACTGATAATCAATTATGTAACATTCTTTGTCATTTTTTCCATCAACCCACTTCCATAACTTGAACATAAGATACAAAATAGGAAGAATATAGAAATAAAAAAGAACCATCGAGAGAAAGGAGATAGATATGAAGAGAGCGAAAGAGTGAAAGAAAGACTGGTTTTGTACTAAATTGAAAAAACTTCTGTTAGATGGGAAATCATCAAATGAGGGCCTTATAAGAAGAGGAATGAGGGTTGGAGTTGGACATGTGAATGTGCTTAAGACCCCTTTCAATCGCTCAACTTCCACCCACTGATTTGTATGACTGTATATATCTTTATTAATAATCAAACTTTCTAGTTTCCCTTGAGAGAAATTTATGGAAAGCAATGCAACTTCCCCGGTCAACATCGATCACTTTATCAAATTATTAATTCCTGAATTAAAATTTTCATTATTTGAGGGTTTGTTAATCTTTTTTCTTGGTCATCAATTCTTCCTCTTCACGACTTCTACTTTAAGAATTCTGTGCTACTTAAATTGAACGCCATTATACTGCACAGTTAGTAGCTTACCCAATGAGTCATCACATTAAAGAAAGCGGAGGAGTTAGATAGAATATATACATCTGCATGTGTGTGTAGAGCTTCTATAAATTATTTTAAGTAGAAACTGCGCTTTCATATACAGCGGCGATTAAATGACTTACGCTGTGCCCTGAAACTTTCCAAGTTTATTAGAAGAAGAGATTGAGAACTAATAATGCAATGCTTTTCAATCAGTATTCTAATTATGTGGGAATCAACAACTTGTTTGTTAAATTAAGAAAGTGATTTACTTTCATTATAAGAATTTGGTTGGGTTCTGATTTACTTGAGAGGGAGACTTTTCTGATCGTCACTTGAAAGTGCACAATAACTCGGCCACTTTCAGGAACCCCCGTTTCTAATTTTTTTCTAATACATTTTTGTTCTGCCTGTCTCCCTAGTAATATTATTACCAGTCATATTTTATTCTTCCCTTTTTAAAAAAGAAAATGCCTTCTAGAATTTTGATTTCTTCGCCTTTAAGTCAAGTATGGCCCTCGAATGAAGATAAGTAAAATTTGTCTAACTAAAAGCTGTGCAAAATTTGTACAAGGTCACCCCGATTGACCGCTGAAAAATCTACCAAGGTCAACAACTAGTGTTTGACCAGTACTTCGGTAGAAAATGTTAACTAAAATATATGGCCCATTGTGCTTGAAAGTCAGAACTATGTAAGATAATTACTGAAGGGGTTTAAAAACCACCTACCCCACGGTGTCCCATCCATTGGTACGACAGTCAGTAAAATGTAAAATTATTCGATGTGCAAACGCAAATGTCTTTCCTTGCGCATGAGTGTGCAGCTCTATTATTTGATGCAGGTTCACGAATAACTTAAATTATACATCCCAGTTTGATTACCGCTGATCGACTGTACTAAGCTAAGGGAGACGACTGTCGTTTTTGAAAAGGTGAGGAGAGAGTGAATGTTCAAACACTTACTTAATAGTCTAGCTAGCTTTTGTTTCATAAAATTTCACCATGTAGGTGAGGGTTCATTGTTATTAACTTTCTTATTGGATTTAGATTCAACCATGACAAATTAATTTGACCTATTTCAAATTAACTATTGTTGGACAATTAGAGAGGTTGTTAAAAAGCATTTGGACATATATGAAAATGTCCTAAAACTATCAAAATAAAAAAGTGACATAAAAATCATTCTTTTCTTTCACGAGCGTTTTTTCTCCCCTCTATCCAAGAAGAAAAAAAAATAGAGAACTAGATTACAAGTACACCAAAAGGTTTCCTCCATAATCTAGATATAAAATATATAAGAGCAAATCATGTTGTGAAAATCTTGTAGTTGGAATGATTCGGATCCATCACAAATACAAAATCAAATCCGAGTATGCAATTTCCTATCATTTGAACCATTGACATGTTAGATTTCCAACACTTCTCAACTATTGACATATGCTTGTACTAATTTTAAGTCTACGCTAGTCATTTTCATGACTTTAAAACAAGATAATGGAACAAGGAGAAGTGAAGCCTACGCTTCTCATGCTTTCTTACTAGTTTTTCATTAAATGGTGAAGACCAATGAGATTTATAGATAACTTAGTTGAAAAGATAATGACAAGATGGATAGAATAGAATTTCGATTTGACTTTTTATAAGATTTTATCAACTTATAACGTAAGTTTCCCTTTTCATTTTCATAATTAAGTTGAGCAAATATAAACTAATCAACTCATCGCAATCCACTAACAACGTCGCTGTTGCTTTCTCAGCAAATCCTCTGTAAGTTGTCACCAGAAAGAAATTAATTCGTGGATAGGAGACAAAGATGGAAATTACTTACACTTGGCAGGTATACATATATTCAACTTTTAATGGCGATTCAATGAGAACAACATGCAGAATAATGCCCCTCATCCCATAAGCCATGAAGATTACTGAGAATTTCATCTTAAATCTAGGTGTCATCAATCCACCTTTCGGTCCCAACAAAACGATGTCACATCACAATCCCTGCCACCGCATAGCAACTATGACAAGAAGCTGTATAATAAATAAGTTCTGAGAGCAACCATCTCTCAGCATCTTCACTTAATTACAACAACCAATCTGTTTTTAATTCAAATGGTGTTCCCAGTTGGTTCAAATTTGTTTCTTGAAAGTTTAAAACTTTCTACATGGGTCCATAGTTGTAGTGTGTGTAGCATGCATGTGTTCAGATGGTTGTTATAATTTAGTTTGAGTTCAAGGATCTAATATGGCGGCTTGGATTAATTGTGCAACTACTGGGTTTTGACTATAGATCAGTGCTGAGACATCTGTGTTAATGTACATATGTATCTGAATGGTTCGAAGTCAAATGTTTGTAATGGAATATTAAGGAGTCCAACTATCAATTTCTTCAGGTAAATCCATCTTTATCATATATCTACATAGGAAAATAACATTTTTTTTTATAAATTAAAATAAATTAATTATCCTATTTATAATGAAAGGGAATATGAAATTAATTTTAAATTTAAATTTGAAAGTAATAGATAGCATTGTAACAATTTTTTTTTTTTATCCCATAAATATAAAAGATTATATATAGACAGGAGAGAGAGATGAGTTAGGTCAACGAGAAATCATTTTAAAAAGACATAAAATCCCTAAAGATATTTAAATAATCACATTCTTTTTCAAGAACTCTTTTATAATCATTACATAAATTTTATTTAAATATTTTTTCAAAAATAAATAATATAATTGTGAATGTAAGTTTTTAAACAATTGGACGAACTATATTAAAAAACTTTTTCATGTCTTATATGTTTATTGTTGCTTGTAATTAATATAATGGATAACAAAATTGTTGTCCTCCAAAGTATTTTGATATTAACAATACAAGCAAAATGTATTAATTTGTCCAATGACATGGCTTATGTCATGATCAAAATGGACAAAAATTAGGAAAATGTAGGAAACATGCATATGAATGGTTATTCATCATTCACACACACCTATTAATAGACATATAGCAAAATTTTCATAGGCATGTGTAACCCGTGAGCCTTGACTATTAAAGACATGAGAAAATTGGACAATTTGAAGTAACATGAGAAACAACTATTCATGATTTAGACATGATTGTTCATACCTTTATATTAAGTAGTTAACAAATAAGGAAAATTATTCATTAATGTCTCGTTTATTTAAAAATGAGTAAATACAGGATAAAAGTTAACAAGTCATGAATGCTCATTAATGTTCATACACAATTGTTCATAAACTATTTTCACTAATCGAGCAGGATAAATCAAAAGTTGTTCATCCTACTGTTTCAACAATGCATACCAATGAGAAAAATATCCCTTTCAAATGACGATGACTATAATCTTGTGTCCAACGTATATTCCAACCTAAGAAGTCTATATAAACAAGGATTATGAGTTGGAAGAAAGTTACAAATTGAATTGATAATCAATGTAATCTCATTCTCATTCAAACCTTCAAATAGTAAATTTCTTATTCAATCTTTTTGTTGGTGAAATTCTGTATGATGATTATATTGAGTGCAATTTTAAGTAAATTTGCTTGAAAAAGTGGATGTAAAAAGTTTAAAATGAAAAACTCTGAATTACAATAAATTATGAGCATGTGTTTACCTTCTTCTTTAAATTTATATATATTTTCTTGTCTTTTATTTGTTTTGAATTGTCATGGATTGAAAATTATAATTTGCTTTTAAGTTTGATAGATTATATTACGACTCTTCTATGATTAACTTAAATCAATATCTATCTTACGTAAGATTCTAAATTTCAATCTTTTAATTGATGACAAAAAACACATCAACAAGTAGTTCTCAAGTGTCTTTTTGTATTTCTTATTATCTCAAAAAACAAGTTAATCTTAACATTAAATTTATATATAAAGCTAAGAATAAGAACAAGTGACTTTACAAAAATGTATATATCCTTTGAGTTTGGTGAGTGGGCAATTACCTTGGCGGTGATGAATAATGAAACTCGTCCGAAAGAGAATTTATGTAGTGTATGCGTTTTTTTGTGTGTGTATTTATATATAGTGTTGGGAAATATAATGCATGGCCGGAGAAACAAGAAGAAAGTGAATAGGCTTTGAAAAGTGTAAACAATTTTTTAAAGTGAAATATGTTAAAATTTTCCTGATGTGGGCTAATATTAATTATAGTTTTGTTTAATAAAATTAGGTAATTAAATAGTCCAATGTCAGTTTAGAGATGGACTTAAGTGATCAATAAGTATAAACCCAATACATGTAAAAGTTATAATTTGGATAGATAACACAAATGTGAGCCTTAAGGTTTATTAGACCTTGATGGGGGGCTAATTAACCTAATATAAATAGGTTAGGTCTCTGCTCCAAAACCTAATGTAATATAGTTTACTCATTCAAAGCTGTTATTTTGAGAGGTTTCTAGAGTAGAAGACCGAGTCACATTGAGAGGTGATCTCGACAGATAATTTTAGGTGATTTCAATAGGTTTTTTCAGTTTTTAATTGCATAAAGATCTATGTATTTCTAAAACCCTAAAATTTAATTTAGTATTTTATAATCTATGCTCAAATCTTGAAATTATAATTAAATGATTTATTTTATTCTGTTCTATGAAATAAATCTAACAAAATATGCTTCCCATTAACAGCTTTGAGATAATGCAAATTCATTTACAAGATACAACAAAACTCTAAAGTGATTGAATATGTCAAGTGTGTAACATATATTGAAACTTGATAAACAGACGATTCTTCACTTGACCATAACTTATATAGGAAATAAAAAGACTAATTTTGATTTGTGATTAGACATAAGGACGATTGCATTGGTTAAGAATAGATACATATATACATTGGTTTATGAATAATCACAACTATGTACTAATGAATGAACACAACCTTTAACTTAAACATGGACGTAACCTTGGCTTATAATGGACAAAGCCTTTTAACGTTTTAAAATGATTTTAAATTTAATTAAACTATCAAAACAACAATTTAATCTTTGAAATATAATTGATTATGTAATAAAATACGACAAAATGCTTAAATCATGATAGTTAATATGTTTTCTTGAATATTAAAAAAATTATAAAGATTTTATGAAAAGCTTGTTCTGTGAAAAGTATGCCCGTTCTACATTTGTGGAGAATTCATAGAATTCTTATTCTATATGAAAAAAAAAACCCTTAAAAACTAACACATTCTTCTAAATTGTGTTATAAAATTTTAACTTGATTTGATTTGAAATAACATATTCTAAAATTGAAACACCAATTCCAAGGTTTTAATCCTTAGTCACATGTATGAAATGCCCGTTTCATATAAAAAATACCCATTTTGATTTTAGTCATGCCTTTTTTTTCTAATTTGAAACACTCATTCTTAGTTAAGAAATATTATTTCTGTATTTCTTAAGATTTGCATTCCAATTTTAATGTAAGATTTGAGATAAATTAACATTACAACCTATCATTAAATAAAAAAGTATAGTATGCTTTGTGGGCAAGAATTAATACATAATACATGTAGATATTGAAAATTACATAATGGGTTATTCATGTGCATACATGTGATATCTTCCATCTGTACCTGTAGGTGTCTCTGTTTCAATTGATGGATTAGTTTACCTTAACTACTGAGAACTTTAATGGAGAAAATCCCGTGATGTAAAAAGAGAAAACAGCTGTTTATTAATGTTTTTGATGGTGATGTCCTACTTGATCAAGGCCAATAATTGCCATTAAAACATCAATGACGTTTCCACTATTTAAGAAATTAAAGCCTACCTTGATGCTCACGTTCCACACAAATGATTTACCACAAATCCTTATGTGAAGAGATGGCTTGTTTCTTTAACGTTAAAAATGGAGTTATCAGAAACAGGGCTGATATCTTTTGTGCCCTCTGGAAATCAATATGATGGGGTTGAATGGTACCCAATCCAATTTTATTGGGTTGAGCAGGATAAAGCCCAGCCTATCTAACAATTCAAACTTGGCTAAAGTTTAAAATGTTAATTAGCAGTCCTTAGGTATTTTGTAAGCAAATATTAGCTTGTTTAATTTATCGATAATAAAATAATATAATAATTTTTTATTATATTTTTATTTATTAATTTTTTAGAACAAAAATATCTTATTTTCAATTAATATAATAAATAATATAAAAAAAATTTAGAATAATTATAACCAAAATTATTTAAATAAAATAATAAATAATATTTTTTACTACATCTAATTAAATATAATAATTATTTATACCTACTAAATTTTATACCTAGTACTCTTAATATATTTTCAAAATAATCTTTTAATTTTAATAATATAATATTATTTAAATCATATACTCTTAAGCTCCCAAAAAAAAAAAATGCTTTCTATTATAATTTGCAGATCAAGTAGCCTCATTAGAAGGCTGATGACTAAAGATAGGATGGTCAAATTTGTCTTATCCTCACATGATAGGTGTAGTCTATGCAACCAAGCATCGGAAAGCATGGATCACTTGTTCTTACACAAATTTGCACCAAACCTACTGCCCACAGCCTTGGAAATCTTATGTTGAAGACTGCTCTAGAAGATGGCGAGGGGATAATTTGGAAAATACCATGTGTAAGCTCATCTTTGGAGCAACGGTTTATATGATTTGGAAAGAAAGGAATAATGTTTGCTTTGGTAAAGGGAGTACTACTAAGGAAAGAATTGTGGCCACAACTAAAGAAATTGTTTGTGAGAGGGCTGCTTGTCTCAAAAATGTCAAGTTGTCCAAGGAGAATGAAGAAACTGCTTTAGCTTGGGGGTTACCGAATTGCATCTTCAAGTCGCAGCCTTCATATGTTTATGGCTTGTGTTTCTACTGTTATGCTTCTGAGGAGTATTCCTGGTGGAGATTTCCGTCTTTGTTCAAGGGCTGACAAGAGTAGAGTGTGGTGGTATTTCAGCTTGGGCGAAAGAATCTCCTTCCAGGGGTATTTTTTTGCTAAAACTCCCGTAAGGAGGAAAAGAGAACCTGGAATTACGAGAGCCTCTACAGCCAAGATGTCCGAGCAAATGCCTCTCGGACGGATGATTTTGAAGAAGTACCTGATCAAGATATTTTGTCTTCTCAGTTGGGACGATTCCATGGACATGAGGATTGTCAATTTCTTCACAACTTGCTGGAACATTAATTCTTCTCCTTGTCTCTCTCTCGGTGATCCCATTTGTGATGAAATTGAATTGGGGCGGGAGACAGATGAGCATTGTGCCGTTAGAAGGATTTTGTTGGTGGATATAGGTGGCATAGATTTTATATATTTTTGGCATCTCTTGCACTTGTCTCATGAGTCCCATCTATGTAAAACCTTAGATAGTCACTGGAGTATTTAGTAGATGTATTCTTTTGTACTTAGTCAATGTATATCCGTGGTATACTTTTGCTCTCATAATTTTTATTTGTTATCGATTTGTTTCGGTGAACTTATGTTGTAGCTCTTTGGGTTTATTTTGTCTATAAAATATTTTGTAAAAAAAGTTAGCCTCTTTAAAAGAAATAAATATATCGAGATTCATAACACAAAACATGTTATTGTTTATAAGTTTCTACGCCATGATATTTTCATTTTGTTAACATTATTTGTTTATTGTATATCAAAGTGAAATCGTAATATGTGTTTGATAAAAGTTGTCAATGAAAATGACTAAACTTTATTAGCCTAAGATAAATTTATAGTCCAAATTGTAAGTGTCCGAATTTTCAGGTACATTTTGTAATGTAATTTGACACCAAATTAATGCCCCATATTGTGTGGCTTACTAAGCTTGTGGGAAATTTTGTTTTGTTTACACCTTGAGGCAATTTTTATTGGTGTGGGAAGGAAGAGGCTTCAGTTTACATTTTTGCCTTTCTACGCTTGTGTTTCTGCTATTTCAATCTTCGTCACGAACAAATTCGACAAGTAATTTGCCAAATCATCAGGGGCAAATCTGGCAAAACACTCATTTCCCATACCTGGCTCTCTACTGGCACTAACTTCATACTTGTCATAAAAAGCACGGTACACCGGCACGATCCTCCTCCATAACGAAGTTTTAATCTCGTCTCTTAATTTCTCGTCCGGTACGATCCACGAGCTCTGTTTGTTACAGGCGTCTTCAAGAGACGAGTTGAATTGCCGAAACGAGTTTCGAACTTTTTCGGGCGGAATTTGAGCAGTTGGATTATCAGGCAATGAAGCAAACACCTTGCTCCATGCCAAGCGCTCATACTTGGCAGCGTATTGTGTCACCTTTGCCTCCTGCTTCACCACCCATTCCTCGCCGAGGATAAAGTGAAGGTTCGATGTCCGGGCTTTTACGACGACGTATTGGAGATTGTTGGCTAAGAACAAGTACGAGAGTGACCCGTCCTTGTACAACTCGGCTTTGCCGTCTAGTTTGCAAAACAGAACGAGGATAAGCCAAGCGAGCCGTACAGCTATTGGCGAGGAAATGTTGTCCTCGGAGTCGGGGCTTCCAAAGTAAGCTTCTGGTAACGGGGTACAGACCGTTAACGGCCAGTCTGCGATTATATCGGAAAGTGAACCGGAATAATCGGCGAGGAAAGCAATGTAGTTCATTACATAGCGAGTAAGGGGGTGTATTCCACCTCCGGGAACCCCGGATTTTGAGTTATCCTTCTGAATCTCCGCTTCGAAGTCCACCAGCATCGAATGGACAGCCTCGCCTAGTTTGTTCAGAGAATTCACGGCCTGTGATCTGACGACTGAAGTTGATTCAAAACTGAAAATAGACTCAGTCTCAGCCCAGAGGTCGGCAATTGCTTTGTAGAGGTCCAAGGTACGAAAAATTTTCTCAGGAGTTTTCTTGCAGTTTGCTATATTTTCTGGGAATGCAAACAGAGTCAAAGCTCCATCTTTACAAATTTCGGTAAAACACGACTCTCTGATAGAGTCGGAAGCCGAAAACACAAGATCACTTAGAATCCTCTCGCCGTAGAACAATGTTTTAACAGCGGTTTTAACGGCGTGTAACCACTTCTTCATTTTAATCTCCAGAAGATCCCAATCCATTTTCTTAACCGCAGAAAAGCTTAGTTTCTCAACTCCTAAATGATAAAGCGCTTCATCAACAATAGATTTTCTGATTTTCTTGTAAATCTTGACGCACTCTTTGCCATAACCGGAGGCTATCATGCAATCGGCTATTAATTTCAAGTCAGCCAAGGCAGCAATAGATGAACGTTCAACTTCAGAAACCTTGTCGTCAGAGAATTTGAACTCATCCTCCAAATCATCCTCCATATCTGAAAGACTGCCTCTTGAAGGTCTTGATGAGTACGAGTGAGTGGAAACAGATTCGGAGTCTAAGTATTCTTTATTAGTCTTTAACAATCGGTAAAACTCTTTCTCGAGTCTTTTCATGGCGGTTTGCATGAGAGTTTGCGAACGAACGAGTTTGTGTGAAGATGGATTGTAGGCGACGAAATATTGCATGGCGGACCGTAAGTGTTTGATGGCTTTTAGGTATTCTTTGGCTTGTTGGCGGTTTCCAGAGAAGAGCAAGCTGGTGCTGCAAGCATAGGCAGTGGTTTCTGAATCCCATTTAGAAATCAGTGATTCAGCCGTTTGGATGTTCTCGTCCATAAGAGATTCTATGAAAGTGAGACGTTGAGGTGACATGGCTGTTTTTGAAGAAATGGTTGGTGGTAAAAGAGAGAGATTTTCGTTTTCTGGGTCTCATCGAGAAGAGTAACTGGACATATATAGAGACGGAGAGAGAGAGAGACGAGAGAGAGTCCAAGAAGCTCCCCATCCCCAAGTAAGGAAAGTGATTCACTGATTTGAATTGGATTTGACTACATCTATTCGTCCACGCGTTGTTTAAAACAACACAGAAAATTACACTTCATCTAAGACATCTTGTGTAATTGGCTGTTAGCCGAATTAAAAAACCCCGTTACATGAATTTCAGTTAACCAATGTTATATTTTCTAATATACAATTAGTTATACAATATTAAATAATATTTTATTTTAATTTAAATAAATATATATACTTTTATTAATTCTAATTGGTGAACATATTTTTATTTTTGAGTAAAAACATTTTTTTATCAATTATGACATAATATGTTTTCACTCAAAATTACTATAAAATCCCAAATGAACACATTAAAAAAGAAAAAACTCTCTATAAATATCAAATTTACATTATAACTTTCTTTTTTCTCTTTTTCTTTCACCTTCAGCCTCGCTTCCAACAACTATATTCAGTGCTAATTTGAATTCCAAACCTATTCTCAACGTTGATATCTCTATTTTTGGTTTATTCTTATAACGATACCTGTGTTTTTCATCAACAAAACTTTTGAATATTTAAATAAAAAATTGATGGTGTTACCATTGCTATTTCTCTCCAATTTGTGTCACACCTCTTAGTCACCTGTCCTTATCATTCCTAGCCGCCTTCACATCGTGACTTGATCAGCTATAGAAGTGGTAGCTAGATTCAATGACGGCTAGAGTTTTAGAGGCATATATGTAAATTTTTAAGTTTATTACCCTTATTTATAATACAAAATTTTAACAAAAGTTAGTCCATAAATAAGTATTTAAGTGTTTGAATTATCATGTGTGTGATTTTAATATTAGGGCAAATTTTTGGTGGAAAATAGTCCTTTGCCCTAACTTTACCCAATTGTTTATTTTTTCCTAGAAATATGAATCATTTTTGGGTATGCAGTCACCATATATATCAATTCCACCAGCAATGCATGCAGGATTTACTCTATGTGGGATTTAATATTGAGACTCGATGTGTATACAATTTTGAATAAACATTTAAGTATATAAATAATATATCATTATATAATTGAATGATTTTAATTAAAAAATAAAATATCTAATTATATGATTTTATATATATTCAAAACTGTACATATAATATATTATTAAACTTTCCTGTAAATCAAGGTTCCCACCCACTCATTCCCCACCCTTTCACGAGCTAAGGCTGGCTTCCCATGCAAAATAAGACATCTTTGTGTGAAAAGAATGCAGAGTTTGGTGTGCCTAAAGGCATAGGCGATAAAACTCAAGCTAGAGGTTTCATTTTTTGAGCACTCGTTACCCATGACTAATGCTGCACTTTACCTTTTTTGGTCAGAATTAAATTTCCCTTTCGAAAGTATGATCGTTTGTTTTGATAAAATTTACTTGTTGCTTCTAATTTTATGGAACTTTCTCTGAATCTTCAAAATGTGAATAGAGTTTGAATTGAATAGGAATAGGCTCTACCAGGATGAAATCTGTCATCTTGAGGACCCCAACATAAAAAAAAAAAAACAAAAAGTGAAAGAGATGTTCACGTGTTTTTTCAAATATAATGTGAACCCAACCCGGTCTTACAAGCTTTCTTGTTTACTGGCGTACTTTCCTGGAGGCTAACATATCAACTTTAATGATCGTCAACTATTAAATGTACTCACGATTTTTGGAAAGAATTTTGTACCTCTTTAAATTTTATTTACATCTTTCGGGGGTTTTTATGCTTTTTCAAGGGATAAATGATAATTCAGGCGGGCATTTACAATTACAATATCAGAAATTATGGGTACTCATTTTAATACCTCTCAAGGGGATGGGCATAATTTCCCGAGAATCGCTGCAGGAATACTTTGATGAATTATATTTTAGTCGGCGTCACACTACGGCCTAGCGCAGTGGATTAGCGCGTTTGACTTGATAACTGACCCTTCGTTTGGTTCCTTAGCTCATGAACCTTGATTCTTGCTATTACATTTACAATTAAACAAGAAACAAATGAGTTACAGCTTGAAATGCGGAGTGATTTTGAGATTAATTCGATTAATTGCTCTTACCCATGTCTGCTGGCTCCTTGACTCCAGATTACATGTTTGAGAGGGACGTAAAGCCTAGCTCCTTTATGCTGTTTCAATATCGGTTTGCAGTAAAACCCTACTTCGGGGCACACAAGTTTGGTTCACGAGTGGAGAATAAAGATGCCCACTCCGTCTACTTTTGGTGATCCAATAGTTTAATGGCCCTTTTTTATCACGGGCCTCCCCTGAAACGCCGAATAGAAATTTTTTGTGCAATAAAATATGGGGCTATTTCTAAACTATGGGTCATTTGGGTTAAACACGAACCTCATAAAGTTGGCCCAAGTCCTAGTCTAGAGTCGTTGCGTTAACCTAAAGGTTTAGTGGGCTGTTAATGGATTGTGAGCTCCACCTATCAATGCAATTATAAGTTAGTTTTAGTTTCAAAAAGGTGTTATAATTAAGAAATTCTCTTTGCAAATAATATTTAAAATCGAAGCATTAATTTTGAAGAGGGTTAAATTCGAAACGAGTTTGTTTGAGTTTGAACGAGTTCAAATACAAACATGAGGTAAACAAACACAAACCTAAATACGAACTAACTAGCAGAAAAAATGAATCCAAATTTAAACCCAAACAGAGGTCATGCTCGACTTACAAATCCAACCCAACTCTTATTATTAAAAAAAATTAAAAGGAATGATATCATTAAGAATAGTCGAGCTAAATATATTATGTGAACTTGAGTTGAGTTCGGTTTGTTCACATAAACCTAAACTGAACACGAATTCTTAAATTATGAAACGAGTTGAGCACAAACTGATGTTTCTTTATATTTGGCAAACCCAAGTAAAAAACAAGCCAAGTTCACTTGAAAATTATCTGAAGGTGAGTTTTAATTTGTTTGGATTTCGTTCAATTTAAATTTAATTCTAATTAGGAGAAATAAAAGCAGACACTGTATATTCATTATAGACTGGGCAAGGCGCAGAGACTCAGAGTGGGCAGGCAGAAGGAAAGTAATTGCAAAGCACATGCATTGCAAGTGTATTTGGGCATACCTTTCCATCAATGAATAATCTTTGACATTACTGAACTTAATTTCAGAGAATTAGTAATTAAAAGCATTGAATGAAAGGTAGACAACTAAATTCTTTTGTACCAAAACAAAAGAAAAAGGAGAAAGTAAAGGATTAATCAGAGGCCCACTTCTTTAAACGCGTGATTATTATTTAATTTTAATTTCAGTTAATGAATCAGTAAGACACTGTCCTTCCTGTCCCGCCAGAATATCTCAAATCTAATCACCACATGATTGATCAATTAGTGGCATTAATCAGTGGGCCCATTTTGATGGAGCACAACGCAACCAGTTTCTGCGTTTAATCATTACATCCATTTGAAACGGAAATAATTATTAATTAATTTTAATTTTAAATTATCCTTACCTTAGCATTCTCCATGTAATGATGATACTTTTACGTCTAACAAAGCATAAATAATACTAAATTAAACTTTACTTCCGTTATTCTCTTCTTTACTTTTATTAAATTTTAAGGTATATTTGTAAACATTTAAAATTTTTAATAGTAATTTAATATGTAAAAATTTAAAAAATATATAAATTAAATAAATTAAAGAGAAAATGAGTTAAATAAAAAAGGGTAATTAATTAAAATAAGTAAAATTTTAAGCGTTTATACGTTTTTAGATCACTCTAGAAAAGTTTTACCAAAATAAACAAATTATATTTTTTTACCCTTTTTACCTTTATGTTGAAAAACCAAATAAAAATATTTTTTCTGAGAATGTGCGCCGATTTATTGTGGTTACGATGGTGGTTAGGGATTTTATAGTGAAACCCTAAATATGTCGAATTATGTATATAGATATTTTTGAATGTTTCAAACGCTTAAAATGATGTAGTTTCGATGTTAATGCATGTCTGGAAGTGTAGCCGTTGAGAGACAAAATCGTGCAAATTTACAGTGTCGCACAAACTGCGCAAATGTACAGTGTTGCGTAAACTACGCAAATCGCACAAACACTGTTCACATTTGCGCAAACACTGTTCAACTGCGCAAACCGCTTGCAAAATTGCGCAAAAATCCTGTTCACAGACTATGATATCTACTTTTGCGCGGTGTGAACAGTATTTGGGCAATATGAACAGTGTTTACGCGGCACTATACATTTGCGCAGTTTGCGTGACACTGTAAATTTGCACGCTTTTGTCTCTCAACGGCTACACTTTCAGACATCAATTAACATCGAAACTACATCATTTTTAAGCGTTCGAAACATTCAAAAATATCCATATACATAATTCGACATATTTATGGTTTCACTGTAAAATCTCTAGTCACCATCGTAACCACTATAAACCGACGCATATTCTCAGAAAAAATATTTTTACTTGGTTTTTCAATATAAGGGTAAAAAGGGTAAAAAAAATACGGTTTGCTTATTTTGGTAAAACTTTTATAGGGTGACCTAAAAACATATAAACACTTAAAATTTTACTTATTTTAATTAATTTTCCAATAAAATATAGATCAAAAAATATATTTATCTTTATCTATATTATTTTTTTATCTTTATTTTTATTGGATAATTTTCTCACTGTCAACAAAGAATGGGCCAAACACCAGATTTAGACGCCAAATTGCCGTATCTAATGATTGATTGAAGAAATAGGTGAAGTGATAACAAACAATTAATGGAACATTAGTTCAAATTATGATGATTGGGAAATGATTTTCAGTAAATTAGGTGTAGGTATTATGAGTTAATAATAATGATAACATCAAATTTGATTAATAAAAGTGAGACACAACTTTGATTTGAAGGTCCACAATCCAGATTAGCATTTTCAACTTTCTGGTGGGTCCTTTCTTTCTTTTGTGCTTTTTTCTCTTCCAACGCCTTTAAAACGAGATAACTTGGCCTCATTGTTTCTATTGCTCTCATTTATTTCTTCAATTAAAGCAAACACTTATTTTCTCCAACCATGAAAGGAATGGATATCTTCTGTTCAACGCCTGCTTCCACAGCCGTCTGCTCTAGCATGGTGAGCCACCGTTCCATCCGCCCTACCCATAGCTCTAAACTACCTTATGCTCCTTGTTCATCACAATTGCCCATAATTCCTCGGCCTTATCACGACAAGAGCAGAAAGAGTAATTCGGCTAAGCAAAGTGATTTACGTCGAAAAAGTGCAGCCGACATAAAAGATCTGAACATCAATCATGGTTCGTCTCGATATCTTCTTAGTGATAAACCCTTTATTGACTGGCTATCGGAGTCTGATCCTGTCTCAGCATTGGTTCCTGCTGATCAATCTGCAAAGTCCACGCATGTAAGCTCAAATGAGTCTCCTGCTTCAATTAAGTCCTCTTCAACTACCAAGTCCCCGGACCAGGTTTGATACTTTCATCTCTCTTTCTTCCGCTCAACTTTGTTGCTTTAATCTTTTATCTTTTCATCAGCTGTATGTTCACGGTAGATTATGGATGTTTCAAACGGCAGGTTGTGGTTTTGAGGGTGTCAATTCATTGCAAGGGCTGTGAAGGAAAAGTGAGAAAACATATCTCAAAAATGGAAGGTGAAAACTCAATTACCATATACTGATCAAAGTCTTTAATTATCAGTTACTACGCTTGAACATTTTTTTATACTGTTGCTACAAACTGTGTGCAGGAGTGACATCATTCAGCATAGATTTGCCGACAAAAAAGGTGACAATCATCGGAAACGTGACTCCTTTAGGCGTGCTTGCAAGTGTTTCAAAGGTGAAGAGCGCGCAGCTTTGGCCAACTTCAACAAGAACATCATCATCACCATCTTCAAACTCTCCTGTGGTCAACATGAGTTACAATAAATAAAACTACATAGAAGGGTGTGTGTCTTTCTGTCTGTGTATTTACAGGTTGTGTTAGATCGATGCTTAAACAACTTATTAATATTAATAACGTCCGATATGTAATGTAAATGTGTAAAATGTTTTATGTAAGGGATTGGAATCTCAATATTAATTTGTTGTTTAACAATCAAAAGAACTATATAAAACCCACAAAGTTCTTTTTTCCAGACAAGAAAACTTTATTTGAGATCAAACCAATTATACTAAACAAGTAAAATTTTGGATTCAGTGATTCGCTACATAACCATTACATTAGATATTTAATCTGGAAATGTCTTCTAAGGTGATTTAAACTCTTACTCTCATATTTAAAATTTCAATCATTTATCACTCAAACTATCTTTTGAGAAGAAGTTGTGATGGTGATAGACAGTGGAAAGAGAAGACATGCTTTGTCAATGGTGGACACTCAACGCTTTTCTCTTTCTTGTTTAGGAAATGTCTGGATTTATACTGCCAATTTTCAATTTGTGGGGGTTTATTTAGGTAATAAATATATACTTATTTAACCTAAGTCGATAAAATCACAAGCAAAAACTTTGCGTTAGGCAGGCATGTTTATTAAAAGGAAATTGAAGTTTCCAGGTCTTGATGGCATTCCTTCCCCACAATAAACCAAATGATGACACCGAGGGACACTTTCGCTTTGGTCGCAAGTCTATTTCAAATTTTACAAATTGTGGGGCTACGCCCATGTCCTTCCATGCTTCTCATGTTTCTGCTTTTTGAATCTTCATCTTCAAAACTCTAACCAACTTGAGCCACCATTGTCCTTAAAAATAGAAGAACCACAAAAAGGCAATGGACATTCATTCATATGAAGTTATCCATCCCTCACTTTTGTTACATTTTCTTGGTTTGCTTCAAACTTGTGATAAATGAATATCCTTTGAATTCTGCTCTTATCAAAATTCGGATACATGATCTCGTTTTATATAATTCCCTTTTACTTCTGACAGACATAAATGTCTAAAAATGTTGTTAACCAAAAAAACGAGGTGAAGAAAGTGACCAGCAGTCCACCACAAAATGTGACACTGCAATTGAATCGTGGTAAGACTCTGCGTAATGCAACCAAACAAGATGGATAAAAGGAGAAAACGATAGGCAACATGTTGAGAGGATCGAGGAGCCAATATTCAAAATTATATATGCTATGTTATGATAGGCATACAAATTACAATTTGTTTGGTTTACCTCCTTTTAGAGACATCAAACAATAATTGCTTGGAATAATTCACTGTGTATGACCATATACAAAAACACCAAAGTTGTCTCATCAATCCTCATTGATATGGATTCAATAAAATTATGTATATATATTTTTAGTATATAATTTAAATATAAAGATAATGTGTTATTATCTTATTTGATTATTTTAAATTAAAAATAAAATAACTCCTAATTAAATTATGATACATAATCAATATACCTATATATAGTATATTAAAAATATAGACACACAACATTGTTTATATAAGCTACATTTCAAACATAAAAGAAAATGGTTTAAATTCTTATTAAGAGTATAATTATTTGAAACTAAATAACCAAATTTAGTTGAAAAGTCATACTTACATCCCTTGTTTTTTTAATTTTTTTTAAGATTAAAATATGTCCCTATCGTTAGACCCAGATGGTAATAAATCCCCATATTCTGTGATGAAAATAAAGAACCCTTCAGATTAAATTGATTAGAAAAATATTGCAGTTAGAACACGCAGCCTCAAAGTCCAAGTTCCAAAGCGAGCAAGGGAGAAGATTGACGGGAACTACATATTGTATCGCACCGTAGTCGTACATGCTAACGTGTGAAATTGGAAAATCAGATGTGAAAGGATAAAGACTTTGGAGCAGTCAAGTATGAAGTTGTGTAAAATTCTTATAATGGGTTGGTTTACCCGTGTAATAAATACGGATTTCAATTGAAAAAAGCAAAAATCTTATAATGAGAAACTTCTGTATTAAAATTATAACAATTTCACAAACAAAAATATCTGAAATTGAAATCTCTTATACAGAGACTTTTCTGGCACACAAGGAACAGTAACTTTCAATTCATAACACACTGGTAACTAATATGCAAGATACACAGAAATCTCTAGGAGAGTCTCAACTCCATCTGTATTATGCTGGTTGCTTGCTGGAAACGTCTTAACAGTTGCATATCCCTTGGCATTCACATACTTTCCAGTTCCACCCATAATTGCAAGCTGAGATTCTGAGACAGCAGTTCTATGGACTCCCAAGAAGCTGAGGCTGTCGGCATAGCCACTGCTTTCAAACATGGCTGTGAAAGCCATGGTCTGGCTGCTCCCATCTACAGAACTTGCAACGTAAAACCCTTGTGCTTTCCCAACTAAGCCCGATCCAAGCTCATATCCTTCAGTTAGTTCATCATCGATCACTGTCAATGTTCCAAACATGAGCTTTTGAAGGGTACTTCCTGCAGAGAGCTGACCTCCATTCAGGACTGGAACTCCAAATCCTCCATTGATAAAGTTGTTGTTATTGCCATTGTTTTGGACCACCACACTAGCAGTGTTTCCGCTGAGGCCAGTAAGGAAGGGAACATTGTTATTGTTAACAATGCCATTGTTGTTGTTGTCGAGAGGAATCCCATTGCTTACCGGGATGTTTGCACCATTAGGCTTAGCAAAGGGGACTTGACCACTCACTGCAGGGTTGGCAACCACACCTGTCACAGCTGTAGCCGAGGGGTTTGATCCACCAAGTATGTCATGCATGAAGAAAACAAGTGGATGGTGGGGGTCTGAATTGGACACTACAGCACCAGTGGCTGCATTGTTGGTAGCAGGTGTGCCACCTGAACTGGCTGGCAAACCCGGTGCAGTGGTGGGAACAGGAATTTCCTCCTCATCAAGGATTCGAGCTGAGGCAGCACAGCTGATTGTGAGAGCAAAGAGCAGCAGGCAGATTAAAGGCTTAAACAAAACAGAGATGGAGTAGCGGTTTTCCATGAGACTACGAGATGCTGTGAAAAATCCAATGAATTCGAGATATTCTATGCTGTGGTGATGATGAATTTAGACGGTTGGTTTGCATATAAATATATAGTGCAATACAAGTAGAAAGCCTAGAATTGGAGTGGGAGTGGTGAGATGGAGTTGATGAAATGGAGTAGGTGGATGCGTTTCCCTAGTGAGTTGGCTAGAACTTGAGATTTTAATTAATAAGACAACTGCTTTGCATATATTAGATACAAATAGTAATAAAATCAATCACCTCAATATTCTCCTGTTCTTGTTGGGCCAGAGAAACTCTCTGTTTTTGATACTGCTAAATAAAACCCCATGTCTCTGATCTGCTGCCAGACAAAGAAGTCCTACAATTGCAACACAATCAAGATCATAACTTAAAATACACAAGTAGTATAGCCTCCAAAAGGCCGCAAAAATACCAGTATCATTTTTTCTCCTATATGATCCTTAATGGGCATATATAAGTTCACCCACAAGCCCACCAGCACCTTCATCACCAACACAAGCATCCCTAACTAGACCTTCCCATACATTTAAATCAAGTCTCAACTTTCTCTTCTCCATTTCCTCCAAAATAAAGCAAGCATCATCGATCTTTCCACTCTTCAACAGTCCCTCAATCAAACAACAAAATGTTTCCAACCGAGGACAATGCCGACTAATTAACATTGAATTTAAAACCTTCAAACCACCCTCAAAATCCCCAATCTTACAGAATCCATCGGCCATCATCCTATACGTAGCAGCATTTGGCTCACAACCTCCAACTTGCATCTCAATAAAAACTTTATAACCCTCAGCTGCTCTGCCCTCCTTACAAAGGTAATTTATCAATATATTGTATATCACAACGTCTGGCTTAAAACGCCTTTTGTTCATCTCAGCAAGTAAAGATTTCGCCTCATCAATCTTCCCTCTCTTACCAAGATCAGTCATCAACACACCAAAATTTATAAGTTTTGGTTTACACCCTCTATATGCCATATCAAACATCAACTTTTTAGCTTCTTTAAACTCATCTATAGAACACAAACCTTCCATCAACAATGCATATGTAACCGCATTAGGGTATTTCCCTTTGTTAACCATGTCCTTAAACACACCCTTGGCTTTCTCCACGTCACCCTTTCTACACAAAAAGCCAATAAGACTATTATAAGTCACAACACTCGGTTGAACTTTTCTCTCAAGCATTTCATCAAACACTCTACAAGCTTCTTCCCAGTCACCCTTCTGTAACCATCCGTTGATCATTATATTGAACGAAATCGAATTTGGACGAAGACCCATTTTATCAAAACTGTCAAACATGTCCTTGGCATCATGAAACCTATCATTATCAATAAGTACATAAAGTAATGTATTCCAAGACTGTAATGTACGTACACAATCAAAAGAAGTTATTTTGTGAAAAAGTTGAACGGCCTTATCAACCAAACGGGCCTTTCCATAATGTTGAATCAAAGCAATGAAAAGGATTTCTTTGCATCGAATACTGTAATTTTGAATGTAACCAAGAATTGTCTCAACGGCTTCATAATGGCGAGCACGCGCTAGTTTGTAAATAAGAGAAGCATATGAAGGGTAATCATGTTTATAGCCCATTTGTTGGTACTCGTGGAAGAAGGACAATGCCTCCTCTGGATCATGTATTTGTTTCAAATCGGATACAAATGGAATGGGTTTTCGTGGCTGTTGAATTCTTCGTTTTGTTTTGGTTTTGGGTTTGTTTCGAACAGGGGTGTAGGTTTGTTGAGAATGAGTGTGCTTGTTGCATCGGCGGACAAGGAGAGCTTGCGCTTGGTTGTTGAGAGCTTTCAATCTTGAATGGATCATGGCTATTGCAAGGCCTTGGCAAACTTTCTCAATCGTAGCAACTTCAAGAGCAGGATTTCTCCGGTTTTTTTACTTCTAATACAGAAACAATTAACTAATGTTTGGTTACAGGTATTGGCTGGAACTCAAATGCAGAATATATATATTTTTTAGTTCCCCAGTTTCTCTTTGATTGGCATCTTGAGCTCCATCTCTTTATAGCTTTAAAACTCCAAATTTCTCCTGTTCAACTCTAGACATTACGATTTGCTTCAAATGGGAGTCAGTTTTTTGTCACAAAATCCTCCTGTAGTTTGTATGATATTGATACAACTACAAGAAGGAGGCGATCTTGAGCTTCAAATCATATTGATCTGAAGAAAACTGTATTACACAAGGCAAAACTAGCTGTAACTGACATCAGTACTCCACTCTGTTAGTTATGCTTGATGTACCAGTGGCCTTTAAGAAACCCTCATAATGAGGTGAAAAAAATGATCTTATTTTCTATGACTTGAATGAGTACAAATGGTTTGGAGTGAAATCATATTTGAAAAAGAAAAAAAAAATCAGCCCTTTCTTCTACAACCATTATTGTTAAATTAACATGCAAATTTAAATTCCGGGCAACAAATGGCTGTCAGAGTATAGATACCGACTTCAACACCAATATTGAATTCATTATGATAAACACTTTTACCAAGTGTCTAAAAACCCAAACTAACCACTGAATTTAGTGCCAGTTACAAACTAAAATCAAATAATAGTTTGGTGATGATCTACAATTAAGTTTAATTTCACAGTTGAATTGTTGAAGGAAAACTTGAACAAAGATAATTGCTAAGTGTCAACTAAATCTGATTTTATAAAAACCAAAAGAGCTCATTTTTACAACACTGATGTCTATTGTTACCGCTATTATACCTTTATGACCAGGTTGTAAACCATGTAATCAGTCATAACTCAATCATAAAGTCTGCTGCCTTGCCAGAAGCCTGAAAGAGAAATCCAAAATTATCATACACTAAAAAACAGCGCCTAAAAGTTCAGAAAAAAAAAAAAATTTATTAGATAAATAAAGAGCAGAATGATAAAGTGAAATAGCAATGAGAGATATATACATATAAACCCGTGAATAGCTAGACACATACCTTAGGTAGGCAAAAATGTTTTGAGGCCAAACCTTAGGTGGGAAAATATAATTCACTCAAAAATAAATAAATAAATAAAAGGATAATTAATCATACCATAGATGGGTGTTTTAGAATGGACATATTGCAAATGTTGCTTCCACAGTTCCGAGAGAGACATAGCCTGACATGTGGGACACTCTTCCAACTCTCTCCAAGCGCTGGTTTAGGAACACCTCCATCACCTCCGACTGTGTGATTGGTCACCTTCAACAAAAATTGACATGATGCTAAATCATTGTTGGTGAACGGTATAAACAATTACATTCAACATATAGTTTTTTTAAAATGTAAAATTAAGTACTTAATAAAAAAGTGGAAATGCAGCTTCTCTTCCATAATGTTTCTTAACAATTTACTTTATACAGATCGAGTTTAAATTTAGAAAAACAGCATTGCATTACAGACTGAGATTATTTTCTGAAAATTTTAAAGGGACTTGACTGGCTTGGTGAATTTACTGAAAAGAGTTTGCAACTTGTGCGACTAAAACTTCAAAGACAACTTTTATTCATGCCTGTACACCCAAATAATTTGCAAAACTGGATACAAAACATTTAAAGAATCATGAAAACAATTGGGTTATTTCAAGTGCAAATCTTACCAATACTGCAAGATTATGCTCATGGGCTAACTTCTTTAGCAGAAATCCAGCAGATATCATCAAAGCCCGTCCTGTACCCATAATTTTTTATGCATATTAGTTGCAGATGATATATCCATTCATATGAAGGAATCAATATCCTTGGTAATTTAAAATACATAAGATGACAAAGAAGAAGAGATGGAGAGGAATGAGAAGGAATCGCAGAAGAGAAAAATCAAAATGCCTCCAAAAAATGAAGTAAAAAAAGAGAGAGAGAGAGAGAGAGAGAGAGAGAGAGAGAGAAATTAATCTATATAAAGGCTAAGTTGTCATTCTCCCATTAAAATTGTCCGTTAACTGAGAAGTCCTACCAACCAGAGAATCATCGCAATGCAAAGACCTGGATATCCACTCAATTGTTCTAACCAAATCCTAGATAGAATAATTTACTTGATGACTTTGAATATTGCATAATTTTCCAAATAATTTAAGATGGGCACAATTAGCATCCATGCAACCAAATTTAAAATTAAATTGGTATTCAATTGCATAATTTCACTTTCTGTAACAAATTTTTTTAAGTTATTAAAAGCTATCATAATTTAATAACAAAAAATCTTCTAACATCTGATTTAAGAGTCCTAAGGATTATAGGACTGGGCCCCTCTAAAAGCAAAAATTATAGATCCATCATGATTTGAAACCAAGGGTCTTATCATTCAACCATCCCAACTTAGGTTAAATAACAAAATCTGATATTACTTAATGAACCGATAATAAATTATAAAGAAACCTGAAACATCAATTTGTAAATTTTTTTTTTTTGGGGGGTAAGTACAATTTGAAAAACTTGCACATTGCTATATTCAAATTATTAAGCATCTTCTTTCCAAAAGAACTGATTTTTTTAACCTTCAATTTAGATGAAGAATTTAACTTAACCATTATACAAGATATCAAGAAACATCGATGTACATGCAAGGATCTATACCCTGTGAACCACTGCCTCCAAGGACTGGGGTAATCAGTGATGAGATTGAATCAACAATAAGCAATCGCACCCGATACTCTCCTCTGCCCATCTAGATTTAAGATTTAATTGCATACATAGTTATAATGAATTATATCAAAAACATACTAGACCAGAGTGCTTAATTATAATAGAAACCTGAGATCTCAAATCAAACTCAAGCTGACATAGCACATCAAACATAGAGAAGATGTCAAACACTGTGGGACGTACAATGCTACTCATTGCTTTTTGAATAATCTTTTGTTTAGCCTATAAGAACAGTAAATAAAAAAATTTGAGGAGTATTATGAACTTACCAACAATTGAACAGTAATAAAAGGTAAAACATATAACCTGGATAAAAGCAGAGTCAGTGATCTGACCCACAAAGTGTGCAATGCGTTGAGCTGAAAATGAGTTGCCAGTATCTAAGTATACTACATAGCCCATATTCTTGACTGCAACATTTGCTGCAGTTTGAAGACAAAACTGAAGAGCAGTAAAATTTCAAAATCAATTCTAAACAATAGCGAGGATTAAAAAAAGAATGTTCCGATGATAGAATCTAAAGCTTTATCATAATATGAAATGTTCTATGATTCCATCAGGATTTGGATATCATATCTTAGGCTTATGCACTCTGTAATGAGATAAAAACAACAAAACCAAAACAACTTTTTGCAAACATGACACACAATCATTTTTAATTACAAACATCAATTAAGAAAGCCCCACTACACAGTTTTGGTCCTAGCAAAGCAGGGTTCTGGAGACAGATGATCCCACCAAGGTCTAACTTTAAGCAACTTTGAGGCAGTAACTCACAAGTCTCAAAGCCTCACAACTGAAACGCACTCTTACTTGTGTTTTGCCAGATGATGATGGGCCAACTAGCTCTGTTAATTGTCCCTCACGCAGTCCACCTTGAAGAAGCAAATCAACCCTAATTCCAATAAGAAAGCATATATCATAAAATCAATGGCTTTACAGCATCGTATTAACTGTAACAAAACAGTTTTTAGTACATCATACCCTTCAAACCCACTTGACAAAACATGTTTATTCTGCAGATAATCTTCCAACAACTCCATACCATTCAACCATGGTTGATGCAGATTATCTATTATATTGAAGACTTGAGTAATTCCCTAAAACTTACAACATGTTAAAAGAACATATGTTGTTCCAGAATATATTAAGACCATCAAACAAGTATGCTCAGTTTATAATGAATGGTTTCATCTAAAAGCCAACCTCCTTCAATCTCTCTGAAGTAGGCTGCTGCTCAGCAAATGCAGCCAACTGATAGAGGTCATGTAGGACGAAATCTTCCACTGCATTCAATCCCCATGAAAGTTGGTTTAAATAGCGTTTGAAAAAGAAAAATGATTCAACAGAAATAATTTCCACTGCCAGCAACTAAACAGCACAACAAACACAATGTTGATAACATTACATCTAAATTAAACAGAAAGCAGGAAAACCATCAAAAATCTATATTGACCTCCTCTTTCAAAATTTTAAAATAGATTGTCACAGTAGCCAGAATTATAGCGTAGCTTCAATAAAATAGAAAGCACGGGAACCATCAGGCACGTTTATTAACTTTCATTTTCATTTTAAAACCCTAAAAGTAAACCGAAAAAAAAAAAAAAAAGGGAAAAAGATTAATTACAAGTTCTTCATACGGAATCAACTAAAGACAAAACTTAATTGAGCAAAGGCAGCACCGGATTCAGGTTAAAAATCCAATTCCAACTAAACGCGTTATAACTGACATTATACATATCTGTATAAAAACAGAATGCCAGATTCCGAATAGAATTATATTTATTAGCTTGAATTACCGCGCAGCCGTGAACTAAGGTATTGAATAAAATGAATGAAATTGTGGAGAAGATGACCTGAGAAAATGGCATGAGAAGCGCAAAAGTTTTGGAAATTGGCGTCTATTATTGGATACTCTGTTTCCAGTGATTTCAGCGGTGCCATATTCACAGTCACCCTCGCCCTGGGTTTTGTGAATTTGAAGTTTGAGCCCTCGTGGAATAAATTAGGCCTACATCTCCTGGCTCCAAAGTAGACGCATTTTTCGATGCTCTTTATTTCCCAATTTTAAAATACAAACATAATCTATGTATCTTTTTGTGCAAAATTGTGTTAGAAGATTTGTGCTTAATTTTGTTAAGAGACTTTGTGCAAAATTTTATCGATTTTACATTGCTTCTGATACATCCCCTTTTGCATTCATTAAATAAATCTTTTTGCTCTTCATGTCACACATTTAAGCACTTCATTTTTATGTAGGACGGAAAGGCATGTCAATTATTTATCATATGAAAACACATACTATGGATGAGAATGATCTAATGGAAGGAAAAACATAACCATAATTGCCCCCCAAACAGAGCAATTTCATTTTGAAGAGGAAACATAGAACAATAGAGAGGGATGAAGGAGTCTTATATTCAAACAGAAACCACATCTAGTAATCTCCTCTAAGTCTACAACTCATATAATCTTTTATTGATTTATTAGGAGCACACTAATCTGAAAACCAAGGAGCCAAGTTGCTTAGTTCGGTGGAGGAAAGAAGACTGCATCAGACATCCTCTTGGAGCGAAGAGCTTTCTCCAAATCTGGTCCTACATTGAAAGATGCCTCTAACACTGCAGGTGATACAGCCTTCAATATTGATGTCTTTCCGGCCAAATTTGTGAATATAGGACTGCAATGGACAAAATCAATCAACAACATTACAATACAAACACACATTCATGGTGATTATGAAAGAACAAAACCTACTTAGGAGTGGTGATGATTGAGAACCACGCCATGCCATCAGGGTCAGCGATCTTTGAAACAACAAAGAACCTTGGAACAATGAACAGATTACCAGCCTTGATGGTTGTTTCCAACACCCTTTTGCCATCAGCACCAACAACTTGGACTCGGCCACTGCCCCTAACAACATAAGTCACCTGCAAAGCAGAATCACAAGAAAAACCCGGAGAGCACATGGCTTTTCCATCCAACCTAACCAGATCAGCACCAAGACCAATCTCCCCGACTAAAGGAAGGTTCTTAGTATTCAACAAGACAACCCGTCCACCATTCTTAACGTCAACATCTAGAGGAGCTTCCTCACAATTCAGAGCCATACCTTCGCGATGTTCCTTCTTTGGCTCAGGCATCTTAACACCTGCCCCAAGCTTGACAATTCCATGACCTGACTGCTTTCCAACAAGGGATTTAACAGTATTTTCATCCAAGTCCCATGCTCGGCTCACAAATTCAGTAGTGAAACCAGTGTACATGCCCTTGGGACCAGCAAGAAAGAATTCAGTGAATTCACCGGCTTTGTGGGCCTTCGAGGTATCACCCAAGAAGAGAACTACCAATTCAGTGTCCTCCTTGTTATACCACCACGTTACAACTCCAAAAGGAAGAGCAATAGCATCACCCTTCTTGATTGCAATACACTTCTCTTCCTTTTCAGGAAGGATAATTCCAGCGACTCCATTGCCTAAAGCAAAGGTAAATCACAACAATATCATATGCACGTTTAATTATTCACACTGGTTCACTACGATTGAAATACCAATCAAAGCAATGGCATCACCATAATCAAAATTATCTCCAAATAAAATATCTAGTAATTGAATTTATATTGGAATACTAAAAAAACCCTGGAGATTTGAGAAAATCCAGATATATTGAGCCACCCGAAAGCCACAAAAAGGATACTAGATTTATCCAGAATAAAACTTTTACCATCCTGTACATAGACGATCGACTTGCAACAGATCTATTTACAAGTTAAATGAATGAGAAATTAATTTGTTTTCAAAAAACATTGACAAAAGGTTTGACTCACCAGGAATATTTTAACTAGAGCCTGACCAAAAAGGCAAAACTCTCACAACTCGTTAGGGATCAAATTTTATACAGAAATCCACATAGACAAATACAATCAACAAAACCATCCAATCCAAATTTAAACAAGCCTTATTTTAATGATCTCAGTTCACTCACATATTAAGGAATAATAAAAAATATCTGATCTGATGAAAAATTCATTTACCTTGAAGAACATAAGCGACCTTGTTGGAATCAGAGTAAGAAGGAAGAGCAAGGCCATTCTTTTCAAGACCAAGTTTAGAAGCACCAATGTTCCCTTCACGCAGCATTGGCAACTCTGATGGGCTCCATGCATAGTACGATCCTCCATCTCCTCCATAAATTTTCTTGGGCAACTTGGGTGTCAAATCAAGATCCATTTTTCTCTAAAAATTACTAACCCAACAATATCAAAATCAGATTAAAAAACCCACAAAGATATTGTTATGCCTTGATCGGTGAAAAACAGAGACGAACGGGGTTTATATGCAACTCAGAGAGACTGTACTGTAACCGATAAGTACTGCAACACAGCAAAAGATACTTAGCAAAATATGTGTATTATCCATAATCGTAACTGATTTAAATTATATACCAAAAAATAGGAGTAATTATGGATCTCCATACAGATGGAGTTTCTAGATTATTTTAATATTTTGATTTGAAAACATCAAAATCTAAATAGATAAACATTATGAATGTACATAACATAATCGTAGAAATTCGATATCTATTCCCAATTCCAATAAAAGAGCCTTGGTGGGTTTGGTTTCTCTCATTTTCTTGCAAGTTCATGATTTATTCTTTTACGAATCAAAATCAATTGACTTGCTAAGAATCAATTGGCTAGTGGAATGAAGTTAATCATAGCAACCAAATTCGAAAAGACTTGCTTAGAATAAGAATCATCACATTTGATGGATTGAGATGTATTATTTTTATTTGTTAATTGATAATTAGTGTTTTGTCAGGAATTCCTTTATTGAATCAATCAGTTCAATTATGACTAAAAAATAACTGTGGCTGCTGGGATTCGAGCCCAGGTCTCTACGGCCACAACGTAGAATTCTAACCACTAAACTACAGCCACCTAATGGTGTTGAGTATACTGACATTTAAATTGTTTTTCTTTGATCATGTAGACTGTAACCATTAACTGGCTAAGATTTTTTTGTTTCAGATAAATCCCCCATAATTATATTTTCCTTGATAAAAGAGTTTTTGACTATTTTTTAAGAATAAATAATAATAATAAGAAGAAGTGTAAAATGATAATCCATCTTTTTCAAAAATTGTTTCATATTTCACTGAAATGATAAACGGACAATTTTTTTTTTTTTTAAATAAACTTTAGTAATATGCTTGTTTACATGTCTTTCAGGGTGTATATAAGAATAATAAATTTTGTTCATTAGTCCTGGTATTTTTTAAAATTTAATTTTAGCTTCAAATAAGCAAATTTAACTTATTTATTACAAATTTAACATGGGGATTGATGGGTTCATGGTTCATAAAAACATCACTCTTAATTAAATTAAATTATTTATTTGTGATATTGTGACAGTTATTTTTATGATGATTATATTTTATGTTATCATTTGTCATAATATTAATAATTTAGTAACATATTCGTGATAATAATACCTAATTAACTTTATCTACCGATGAGAGGTTATCAGTTCGGGATTATATATTCTACCTATACAAATAATTATATTTTTTTATTCAAAATCAAATTTCTTTAAAAAAAATTGTGTAAGATGAAAAAAATAATTTCACTGTTTATTAATTTTGACTCTAAAAAAGAAGACAGTGAGAGTAAAAGAATAATAAAAGAAAAAATATTTAATGTAAATTTGATATTTACATTTTTTTTGTTTAAATTATTGCTAATTTAGACTGATATAACAATTTTGAAAAGTGATATAGTATCCATTTTGTGTAGAAAAGTGTGATTTATATCATCGAAGAGTGAGAGTGTTTTTGGACCAAACCTAGGGTAAAAATATAATTTACTCAAGATAATAAAACCTCTATCGATATTTTCCCTCCAATAAAATTCTAACTTCTATCCATCATCCAACCTCTGTTGCACATATTGCCACTCAAAAGCAAACCTTCATTTTTGCGCATCATTACTCAAATAACATAACATGAATAGATGTTTTACAGACACTTTTGAGTTGACTCAAAAAAAGCTTTAAATCATTTTGCTTTCATTTTGATCTCGTTTTTTGTCAGAGGAAAAAACAATGTGTAGCTGATAATACATCTTCTACATCATTTGTATGCAAGCAACAAAACACGAAATCAAAACCGGAAAAAAAACTTCTTTTCTTTCTGTAGTCTATCTATAGTTATTGTCCCTACAGAAAAATTGGGGGTTCATCAAATATCTCTTCAATTCTGTTACCTGTATTTGCTGCCATGTTGTTCATCCCAAGTTCACAATCTACAAAATGCTGCTTTACACCAATAACTTCAACTTCCTCCTTCACCTGACAATTAGAGGTTGCAACTACTGATTGCAACTTCTGCAAAACATTGTTAAGCTAGAAGATTATTATTGAGTAATTTTATCAAGGGAGGAAATTTATCAAGGGTTCCCCTTCACAGGATTAGATGCACCATTTCGTATGTTTTCCATAGGAAATTCAGGAGGTGGAGGCTTTGGTACATTTCTCAAGAAGCTTTTCGCATATAGAGAACCAAAAACAATAACCTGATCAAAGACATACATTAGGATTATTTAGTTTTAAATGAAAGTTTCAACAAGAATTGAGATTGAAGGCTTACTGCTCCAATCCACTGTTCCCAGCTAAGTGGATGGGCAAACCACACACATGACAGCATGATGCTCAACAGCTTGAACAACAAACAGAAGACAAAATGACAATAATTAGAAAGCATACTTTATGGGGCATATAGTAGGACATTAGATTTAGTTGTGGAAAACATCTATTTTACCTGTCTTGTGGTCATTATGGTGGCAAATGTGAGGGCACCAAATGTTCGAATTGTGTAAGAAATGAAGAACTGACTGGTGGTAGCTACCTGCAATAAATAACCTTATTTATTCAGTATTATCGCATGACTTTCTCCACCACTCAAAATTTAGTAATAGATGTGAAAATATAACTGTTAGACCAAGAAGAAAATCTTACAGTAGAAAGTAACACAATGTCCAAGAAACAATCATTATGGCGATAAACAAAATCTATTGCTAGAAGTAGATGTCCTTCTAGTAGTAGACCTAAACCAGAAAGAAGTTAAACACAATCAGCAGCTAAATTCTAATACAAAACACTAACATAACAAATGATGCTCTTGTATAAAAGATAATACAGAAAATAGTAATAGTATACTTTGAAATCCTGCAACTAAATTCTAATATAAAAAGATGTTTAACTAGGTCCAATTTACTTGAAAAGTTTTAGACTAGCAGATGTCACAGTAATAATTCTATTGCCTTCAAACATAGGGGTTCACTAAATATAGCCTGAGGGTTTTCTAGATGTTACAGACTTGAATTTTTAGGTTTATGAAGGCAACAGAATTATTATTATGACATCTGATAGTTTAAAACTTTAAAGTAGAGGCTAATTTGGGAAGGGGGACAACCATTTTTGCTTACTTTGAGCTTACAATAATTTAAAAACAGAAAATGAAGAAAATTTTGCTATGTCAAGGCTTCCTAAGTAGGGTAGTAAGCTGACACAAATACACATGAGATGGTCTGCTTCCTTGGCAAAATGTGTCAGCCTTAAAGCAGTTTAAAGAAATCATACATCTTAGTTTCTGTCATGGAAAATCAATTCATAAAAGTACAGATTACATAGGAAAGTTCAATCAGTGCCAAAATTTTAGGCATGAGTCAAACATTCAGGCAATGATTTCAAAAAACAATTTCACTCACTGCAAAGGCAGCACAGCAAGGTCAAGTTTTAAAAATCTTCAAGTTGGGCGATATTCCATCCATTTTTCTAAACTGTCCAAAATGTTATAAAACTTGAAATTTAAAATATAACATCATGGTTTATATTTGCCCCCTGCGATTGACTTTAGAGGGGGAAAAAAAAAAGAATATGGGAATGTTAACATAAGCCATACTATATCATAACTTTCATAACACAAAAAAGGATTGGAATGATATTCTCATCCAAAAAGACAAAAATGCATACATAGATATGGAGTTACATTCTTTAAATTTCTGTAAATCCTATTGGAAAATCCAGGTACATATCTAGTTTAAAAAAGTGTAGATATAATGCTCCAAAAATGAAATCTCATTAAAACAATTCTAAATACATCGCATTGGAATAATATACATCCCATAATAACAATTGCAACATAAGATAAAGCAACAAAACATTTCATAAAACTGAATACCAACATATCCTCCCAAAACCAACAGTATCAGAAGCAATTAACCAAGAACCAGCTAAGTCCCAAGAACACCAAATGCAAAATTTTTATCCACAATGGTTTTACTAGATTTAGGATACGCAGGGAACTCACCTGTTAAGCTGAGAACACAAGAACACAGTGTTGTGTAGAATATTTGATTGTGTATTTCCATATCATAGCCTTTGAAAAGCTTATCTTGAAATGTGCTAGTAAAGCCATCAAACCTATCAAGACACACCAAATGAACATCAGGAGGTACATTATTAGCAATTTGAACTGATTAACAAGAAGTTTAAAATTTTAATGATGAGAGAAATGAATTCCAAGTTGATACCCAAGATAGCCAACCATCAAGGAAACACCCCATGCAGTGTTTTCCCTCCCTCTGTTGTAAGGACTAATGTCTGTACCAGCCTACAGTTTGAATGGAAGAAGGGAACTTAAATTGATTGAGCTTACCCAATAATTTATTACAACTCCAACCATAGCACATTACAACAAGTAAACCCATCAACAGATTTATGCATCAAGTATGACAGCATATACTCAAAAAGGTAGATTAAAAAGCCTTTTTTGTAATAGACAGGCATTCCAAAACATCATTCATTGGGAAAAGAACATCTTTCAAGTTTTTCTCCAGTCATCCAACAAAACATATTGGTCAAAACTGCTTGCTCACATACATAACAACTGCTCATGCAACCATGCAAATTGAAGGTAAGTGACAAAGGTGTACCCATTTGACTACTCTCAATTGTCAATGTCTGAAATGTTGGTTAAAAGAAATAAAGATTTAAATGCAGGCTGCAAAAATCATCATTCACCTGATTGCTTATGTAACCTGAGCTTTATTTAACCCAATGAAGAAACAGATGCACACAAAAAACAGATCCAAAAATAAACGAAAGTTCAATTCATACAAGGTGAGTGACTTTGAGCACTCTTGAAGTAAGCATAGTCGTGGAAAAGAATAATAAACATTTGTCTAATAAATTAATAATATAGAGAAGACGCCTAACTTTTTTTAAACATGAAGGTGGTCAGACTGAGAATTAGAGAGGGCAATGAATTACCGGAAATAATATAAATATTGAACAACCCAGTGTCACTAGCAAAGCAAACAAATAGTCAGATCCCTTGTATCTCTTTTGCATGATGATGGTGCCCCAAATCTGTAAAAGTGTGAAAGAGGAATAAATCTAGAAAGTTTACCAGTTAAAGATTGGTAATCAGAAGCGTGTCAAACAGAGAACAAAAAGTTAAACATTGCTTATTCTTAAAAGGGATGGCTGTAAAAAAATCATCTTTAAATTGAGAAGAAATCGCATTTCTTACAATAAATTTTCAATTATAAGTTAAACATTATGTATAGGGAACACCTGGAATCAACTTCATTCTAAAGGCCACAAGAGTGATACAAAACAACCTCTGTCAAAGTACTTCTTTGAGGGAAATTTTATGACCAGCTATTTCCCAACAATACAGGTTATCTACACTGCCAAAACTCAAACAAATAATAAAACTGGAATATGAGAATCAGCTTCCTTCTAAAGGCCACAAGAGTGATACCAAACAGCCTCTATCAAAATGCTTCTTTAAGGGAAAAACTATTTTATGACCAGCTATTCCCCTGCAATACAGGTTATCTACACTGCTAAACTCAAACAAATTATAAAACTGGAATAATAGAATAAGCCCATAGACAAAAATATGCCAAGGAGAAACTAAAAATAAGAAACATAAGGCTGCTAGAAACAGGTGAAACACACAAAAATTTCCCATACTTACAATCCAGCCTACGTGCACATAATTGAACTTACCATAACAGGTATCATCTTAGCGCACTTTGCAAGCGTCTGAACTGGGAAGCTCACATACTTGAGGGCCTGGAGCAAGTTTATATGGTCAACAAAAGTTCATAGAATTTATTTAATAAGTCATAATTTTATATTAAAAAATATATGCTGATTAGAATAGGTGTTGAAATGAACGCTGAATAAGACATGGCTTACCTCATACTGACATGTTGTGGTTAGAATGTTTGAGACAGATACGAGGCAATACTTATAAACTGGAGCAACAGGATTCAACGCCTTTTGACTTGCCTAGAAGAGAAACAAAAACAAGTCAATATTATCAAGAAAAAAAAATTCAAATGTAAACCATCCCACACCTTTCCATGATGCACGTCTCAGTTTATATCCAGCTAAAATGCAAAAGCATAACTTCCACTCCAATCTAATGATTCCTACATGCACTCCATAAGGCTTATCTCAAAATATAAAATTGCTGAAAGATCTATTAACAAACAATAATTTACCAACAAAAACCCAGCAGAGACAGCCGATGTTGTAAGGCGGTTGCAGAAAACAAGAAATAGTGAGTACCTAAAATACTCCTTGTTTACCCCATATGGAACTCTCATAATCTTCTCCTGCAAATTAGAAGCCCATTTTAATAAATCCCTTGGATAAAAATCATTTTCCCCAAATGTAAAATGCTGAAATAAGCAACATTTCTGAAAACCCTTATTATTCAATCCAGCATTATGAATGCTTATTGGTTTTCAAGTAATTAATACAATCAATTTACATTTCCACCTAAGAACTCTTAATAATACCGTAATAAACATTATGAGTTGTTAAAAACTCACACATTTTGCTAAATTTCAATATTTTATCCATGCAAAATCTACATGAATGGAACAGAAAAAGATACATCAAATTTAACTCTCAATTGTGCAATACAGCACAAGTCATAACATTAACTAAAATCATATCAACCGAGAAAGATTTTGACAAACCAACATGCCTGTAATAGGCCATAGATGACAAGCGTAGTCATTATTCCAGAAACAGCAAAGATCATTCTCCAAATCTTCTTCCCTCTCAATCCAGTTTCCGGTGCCAATGGTTCGGCCATGGCCCATCAACTACTTCACATCACAAAACAAAAATAAACAAACCAAAAAAAAGTAACAAAAGGACATGAAATGAAACAAAACGGCAAAGTTGACGAAGGATTAGAGGAAGACCCGAAGTGCACCGGTGATTGTGGCAGGAAAAGGAAGGCTGCTGAAGGAGGACACGTGGCGGCGGTGCAGAGGGGCAACAACCCTGTAATGTTACGCGTTACAGGGCTTCGTGGTGATCGACTGAGTGCGATTTATGCCGGTGACTTTTTCTCGTTCTCTTTTTGTCCGTAGAGTTTATAAAGTTCAGCCACATCAGCCAGCCGCATGTGGTGGATTGATCAGTTTAGTGATCAAGTGATACGCGGGAGAATCACATCACGGATCTGGACCGTTAAAGTTTAGGTTTACAAAAGTTGTGTTGACTAGCGCTGGGTTTGATGACGCTGATGCATTGGCTTTGGTCAACAGTCAAAATCTCGTATGATGAGTTGGAATGATTTGGTTTGTGTTTTATAGCGTCAAAGCATATTCATAATGGAAAGTAATAATCTTGGTAAAAATGGACATTAGATTTAGAACGTTTTAAATGATATTATAATTTTTAAATAAATATCACGTTAAATAAAATTATTACTTTATAATTAAATTTTTGAAACGGATAAAACGGCTTTTGGCACGATAGAGCTTTTCGAAAATAAGCTTTCAAAAACTTTTGCCTACACTTTTACAAGAAACTTTTCTGAAATCGTCTTAACAAATGCAAGCATTAGGGATTGAGCTTCTTTCAGAATCTTGCGAAAATTTTTTCAGAATTTAGTTCGAACAATAGTTCACAGTACTTGTTCGGGCCATGTGTAATGGTGATTAATAGGGATGTGGCTGAAAATATTCATACATTTAAATTTTTTGGATAACGACCCCCAAATCCAGAACTAGAGGTGGGGCTTTAAGCTTTATATGGCACGTAAGTGACATAACAACAAATTGAATGGTCAAAGAAACTAATCTTTGCAGTTTTTCTCAGTTTCCATGGACAGCATTCTGCTACCGCGGCCCTTGTTTCATCACATCAGGTATTTGTTTCTTTGATTAATTTTGTCCATGTTTCTTGTCGGTTAATATTGAATTGATGGTTCTGTTTCAGGATTCATGGATTTGCCACCCCTTCTCAGAGTGTAGAATTTGGGCTATACAGACAGAGGTGGTTAAGTTCCACCTGCTGGTCTGTTGGATTATCAGGATTTGGAGCTGGAAATCTGTCTGATGATAGTTTTTTGAATGAAAATGAAAATGGTTCTTTGTTAGGTGCATTTGATGAGTCTGGTTCAGCTCCATTTGGGACTCTAGATGCTGAAATTACACCTGAAACTATTGATTTTTTCGTTAGCGATGCAGAGGGTGATCCTGATTGCCCAACTGACGGCTTCTCCTCCATTGAGCAAGCACTCAACACACTACGCCAAGGAAAGGTTGGTACCAATTATACTTATATTTTAGCACTGACTGAACTGCCAAACCTGTAGAGGAAGACTAAGCATGTATCAGTGGAAAATTTTGTAGTTTGTGATTGTGATTGATGATGAAAACAGAGATGTTGAAGGAAACCTCATCAAGGCAGCATCTCTAGTAATTCCTCAGGATGTGGCATTTATGATTAAGCATGGCTCAGGAATTGTTTCTGTAGGCATGAAAGAAGAGGATCTTGAGAGACTGAAACTTCCTTTGATGTCACAAGAAACTAAAGGAGAGGACTCTTCTGCGCCAACTTTCACAATCACAGTGGTAAAACTAAAACTTACACCCGCTTTATAAACTTATGTTGTTGCAGGAATTTCTGAATAAACTGTTCAGATTATATGTAATAACTATATGTGCTATTTCAGGATGCAAAATCTGGGACATCTACTGGTGTTTCGGCTTCGGATAGGGCAACAACTGTTGTTGCTCTTTCATCACCAGAGTCTAAGCCAGAAGACTTTAGAAGGCCAGGACATGTGTTTCCACTGAAATATCGTAATGGTGGGATTTTAAGAAGGGCTGGTCACACTGAAGCTTCTGTTGATCTGCTTCTGTTGGCTGGTCTGCGGCCGGTTTCTGTTCTTTCCACCATTGTTGATCCAAATGATGGTTCCATTTCCTCATTGGTTAGTTTAAGGAAGTTGGCATTGGAGCACAGCATTCCAGTTGTCTCAATAACTGATTTGATCAGGTAAGTTGTAGAAAAGAAACGACTCTATGCTGCCTAAAACATATTAATTAGGGAAAGGGGATGAATCTGATCGATGATGTATATCATGCCTGTAGATACCAGCGAAAGAGAGAAAAACTGGTAGAAAGAACAGCCATTTCACGTTTGCCAACTAAATGGGGTTTATTTCAAGCTTACTGCTACCGCTCGAAACTAGATGGAACTGAACATGTAGCTATTGTGAAGGTAATTCAAATCTGCTCCTTATACAAGAACGTTGATTAACTCAGATTTGTCTTTGACTTGCAATTTTTACATGGCAATTATTAGGGAGACATTGGAAACGGGCAAGATGTTCTTGTAAGAGTTCATTCAGAATGTCTAACTGGAGATATATTTGGGTCAGCTAGGTGTGACTGTGGCAATCAGTTGGATTTGGCAATGCAGTTAATAGAACAAGCTGGTAAAGGAGTTGTTGTTTACCTTCGAGGTCACGAAGGACGTGGAATCGGCCTAGGCCACAAACTTCGAGCCTATAATTTGCAGGATCAAGGCCACGACACCGTTCAAGCGAATATAGAACTTGGTTTAGCCGTTGATGCTCGGGAATATGGCATTGGTGCCCAGGTCAGCAAGACAATTCAATCTCTTTATCTTTTTTTGGGGAAAAATCTCTTTGATTCATAAACATAATGAATTTCGATGGTGGCAGATCCTAAGAGATTTAGGGGTTCGAACAATGAGGCTAATGACAAACAATCCAGCCAAGTTCATCGGTTTAAAGGGCTACGGCCTGGCAGTGATCAGCAGAGTTCCTGTCTTGACGCCCATTACAGAGGAAAATCAAAGGTACCTGGAAACAAAACGTACCAAGATGGGTCATATTTATGGCTCCGATATAAGTGGACCACTGTCCGGGTTCTTCATATCAACCATAAACAACAAAGATTCACCAGAGGATGAACTAAAGAAGGAATAATTTATGGTCTTTTAAAGTTCATTCTATTGATTTTGATGATTATTTCAACTTGATTGTATTTGTTGTAACTTGTAAGTAATTGCACAAACAATTCATTCTGTGGTTGGAACACATGGTATAATAAAAAGCAAAATAGGTAACAGAGTAATAAAAAAACCTCGGCCTTGTGATTTTTTTTAGTTATATTTTAATTTTGAAATAACCAACACCCGTGAGGAAATGTGCTTTTATTTTCAGCTTATTGTAATAGGTGATGTTATAAGATTGGAAATTTAACTCAAAACAATAATATTATATATATAAACAATGGTATCTGATCATATAATTTAATATTATTTTATTTTTAATTTATAATTAATTATATAATAATATATTATTATTTATATATAAAATTATACATAAAAATTATATATATAAAATTACTCAATTTTGTAAAAATGGATAAATAACCCGTTAAGATTACTAAATATTACTAAATTGCCCTTTACTCATCTAATTCAATTATTGAAGTACTGTCATCAAAACTTGTGCATAAACTACATCCACTACTCTCCAAACAACTTTTCAGTACTAAGACACAACTAGTAGACGTAGAACATTCGGCTCTGATTGAAATAGATGAGTAAAGGACAATTTAGTAATATTTAAGAATTTTAGTGGGATATTTATTACTGACCAAGATTTTTTTTTTTAAAAAAGTAACTTTTATTTTTACTCCCCATGTTTTAGTCTAAAAGCACTTCACAATTTTTATAAGTAGAAATAACTTTTTTTTTACCTTAAAATTAATACTGTTAATAATAACAATAAAAATTTGACAGTGTAAACATAAAATAGTAAAAATAATTCGTTTTATAAATGGATATTTAGGAACAACCCACCAATTTGGTCCTATCTAGACGAAGAGTTTGGCCCAATGTGGACCAAACACATACCTCCACTTATAAATTGACCTTAAAATTTAGTAGCCTCTCTCTTTATACACCATGTTGGCTCTCCATTTCCCCAGCCCCAATTAGGCCGGCTGTTCTACTTCTACTTCTCATCCACGGGTGTCTCTCTGAGTCTATTTCTCTGCTTATCTAATTAACAGCATCCACTGTGGGAGAGTATTCACTGAATGCTCTATTGTTCACGTGTTTGTTTTAGGGTTTAGGCGAGGCAGCTTCTTCTTCAGCGACCAATGGCTCCTCCTAAGGGTATACTGTTCTCCATTCGTGTTATCTTACTGCTTTTAAGCTCTGATCAACTTTGCACACATTTTTAATCTTTGTAATATTTTGTATTTGTCTGTGCATTCTGTTTCTGATTCTTTTCTTACCTTCTATAGTTCGTTGCTGAAAAAAATGAAATTACTCTGAACATGTGTGAATGATTATCGCAACATTTTTCAATGGGAGGCAGAATGGTAAAGTTGTTTTCTCGGAGATAGAGGATGAAGGTGGCATTCCAGTGGATCATAATGTAAACTAGCTATAATTAGAGAAGCCAAATTTGATATCAATGTACAAAGAAGCAAAATCCGATGTAGCCTATGAAAAAATAAAGTATTATAATCGTAGATTAACAACTTAGTTTTTGGAATATGTAATGTATTTTAATCCATGTATCTCACTGGTAGCTCACTGGTCATAGTGAAACAATGCTCATATGGTAGCTCACTGGTCTAATGTTCATTGTGTAGTCTAGGCTTTAGTCAAACTTGTTGTGTGGCAAATGCGTCAGTTGTAGATGTATTAAGTTTTGAGGTAGGTTTATTCCTAAAATTGTTTGCTTAGGGGCAGACCAGGGATTCACATTTGAAGGGCATGGTGTGGGAAGGAATAATCAGGATGGGAAAATGTTAATTAATTAAAGCAAGTTAGAACATATCCTACTGCTAGTAACTCTCTTATTACATATTGATGGTTCTTAGAAGAATAATCAGTTGACCATAGCAATAAATAATGTATTAGAAGTACTTAGTTCTTCCAATCTTTGGAGAGTGGTTAAAACTTTTTTCTGCTGTTATGTTGTAATGAGAAGTGCTGAAGTATTAGCTTGACTTGTTACATGACTAGTCATTATATTGTTATCAATGATTTCAAGATAGTTTATTTCGTCAAGAATTAAAGCATTGGGTATTTCTTCAAATTCTGTCAGTTTAAAATGAGGATAAAATTGAGGTGTGCATATATTAAACATTAGATTGGTCTGCATCCTGTGTAGGTGATACAAAAAGGCTGATCCAAAGGCACAGGCCTTGAAGGCTGCGAAGGCTGTGAAGTCTGGACCAACCTTTAAGAAGAAGGCCAAGAAGATCTGAACATCTGTTACATTTCACCGCCGAAGACATTGAAGAAGGACAGGAACCCCAAGTACCGTCGCATCAGTGCTCCACCAAGGAATAAGCTTGATCATTATCAAATTCTCAAGTATCCCCTCACTACTGAGTCTGCCATGAAGAAGATTGAAGATGACAATACTTTGCTTTTCATTGTTGACATTCGTGCTGACAAAAAGCAGATAAAGGATGCAGTCAAAAAGATGTATGATATTCAGGCAAAGAAAGTGAATACCTTGATCAGGTGAGCCACTTACATTTGTTTCATCATTGTATTCCTCCTGTAAACCCTTTTTACTTCCTGACCACTGTAGGTTATTCACTATAAAAAGCATGTTACCATCCAACCACTGGTTATGTTTCTGTTTATTAATTATTTATGAATGACTATAATATTCTTTTTTGCTTTGGAAGGTATCCTAGAGGCAGGATTGATATATGTCAAGTAATAAGCATGTAGTCTAAGCAGATAGGGAACTTGAATAAAAATTTTCTTCTAGTATTACTTAGGTTGTTCATGTCTCAAGAATAAAGCTGACATGTTTCAGTCACTGTCAGATTGCTCTTACCAAGATGTTTGACATAGATGTGCCTGACCAATTGTCCGTCAGTCCCGCTTGGTCCAATCCTTGTTCACTCTAAGTCATGAAGATTTTTGGTGGTTAGACATTCTGAGGAGTTTTCTGTGGTGATAAACTAACTCTAAGTTGCCAGATTGAGTAGTTGGGAGTAGCCTTCTTGCTAGAAAAGTGACCATGTGTTATACTTGTCTGTGAAGTCTTATTTTCATGATTCTTCATTTTTTTTTTTTTTTTTTTGCATTGAGTTTTTTTGGTAACCTCTTTCCTTGTTATCCTGCACAATTTTGAGCTCACTTTTTTGGACATGGTTATCTTATATATTATTGATGTTTGGAGATCATTTTTATCAGAGAATGAAAAGAAATCTTGATAGTTTTTTTATTTATATACAATTTTTTGGTGGTTGGGCTTTTACATAGGTATTAGGGCTGGATTCAATCCCAGGTATTGGAGCTCGCATTGCAGCTCAAATCAAACAACTCAAATTAGAGCTCAAGTAGAATTAAGCTTGAGCCAAGGATTGAGTTCGTTTTCATAAGCGAGTCAGGTTCTATCTCACTTGGATCGAGCCCAAAATCAATTTGCTTTTGAGCTTCAAATTTACAAATCGAGCCAAGTTTGAGCCTCGATTTATTTAGCACTTTGATCATGTGCTTATTCTTGTCCAAGCTTGACCCGGATATAATACAGAGCAAATAAACAGCTAAATCAGATGTTTGTCATATGGTGTTTTGTCATGAATTTTATTACATTGCCATATACTTTTTATATTAAATTCTAGTGGGATATAGTTGCTTATATTTTTTTCTATATTTCATGACCAATCCTTGTGAATTCAATTATTGTGATGCAGGCCTGATGGTACAAATTATTGTGAATTTATATCTTTTCAGATAGCGTTTTTAACAGATTTTGGGACATGAGTTCCAATTTTAATTTACTTATTTTTGGAATTTGTTGATTGTGATGAACAGCCTGAACTTTATTCAAACATGTTGATGAAATCACTTGATTGCTAACCTGTTTATGGGGGTTTAACATTGCTCTGCTGAGTATATAATTTTGTGGTTTTTAGAACTTAACCATGTTAATTATAATTTAAGCACATTGTCAAATTGGAGAAGTTGGTATATCCAAAGAGTTTCGTCGTGGTTGGTGAGCTTTATATCATTTCAGATATAAAATAGAGAGGATTTTGAAAGCTCTCTGTCGACTGCATGTAGTGTTGTCGGTCGAAAGTCTACACATTATAATAAATAACAGTCAAATTCTCATCTCTAGGTGTGTTTTTTTAATTTAATCTGTATGATATAATAATAGCAAACAGAATGAGAAGATATGTCTTATGAGTTATGTTTAAGCTTATTGATTATTTCTTTTCAAACGTTAATCCGACGGTTACTTTTTTATTTCCCTGACCACCCACCGCCTTTATGATTAATTTTAAAGCCAAGGTTGTCAGGTTGACCGTAGTCCCACATCGTTAGATTGTAAGGAAATCTAAACATATAAATAAGGTGAACAGAGGGTAAATAACGGCTGCACAAGTGGATGTGAGTGGGCTTTGATTCGAGGTTATTTAATAAGCCCAGGAAAGTCCCCGGCCTTTTCCTGCAGAGATGCAGTCTCGAAAACGAGGAATCTATGAAAGAAGTTCTCTCACGAAAATGAGCGGCTGAGACACGTGTGGAGCCGTTGAATTTCTTTCATGGGTACTTGGCCGATAACACAGTTATTCACATGGTTATTCGTCAACCAACTGAACGGGGCTTACCAACTTGTGGCCATTTTTTTAAATTTATTTTTCCTTATATCTTCGAATTCGAAACACTCTGGCAAAATTGCATATAATTTTCAGGGGGAAGAATTTTCCAAGTGCATTAGAATTTGATGAAAAGAAATCAGCTGTTACTTTTTGATTCATATCTAAGTCATCAGGTTGTGTAGCACTGCAGTCCGCAGAATTTGATAATGTCTTGCTCTTTAACGAAAAAAATCTTCTCTCCTTAAACTCTCTAGTAATGTATACATGGAAACTGAACGTTCTAGTGGGATATTGAGATGAAATACTTGTGAACTGCAGAGCGGGCAATTTGGGTGAGATTGAAACCAAGTGTCAATGCAAGAAATATGAAATGCATGACTACACTTTGGCAGATGTTTTAGCCATTCCCCTTCTTCAAATTCACCCAAACAAACTCCACATTCAGAGTTGCTAGCTTGCAATAAATCTTCTTTATTGTTCTTCTTAAACTGGGTGATGAGAAGAGTGTATGACGGATGATTTCAGCCCATGACTCTGAAATTGCAGAGAAAGATCATCAAAGCTGGCCTCGTTTAGTATCTGTCTTTGATCCGGGTTTCCCCTATTAAATGCACAGCAGCAGAGAAGTTTCTTTAAGATATTGTAATAACTAAACAAGAGGAAGATGGAACAAGTAAGAGCAACCAGGGAAATCACCATTCGATGGGCTTGAAGGCATATTAGGCTCAAGTTTTCAGAAAGCATTTCCATGGAGTTTGATTTTTTGCATATATTATCCCAAATTCTCATTTCTGCTAACAGCTTCTAGGAATGTCAGAAATATTGAGATGTCAAAGAAATATTTAATTTAATTTAATTTGGTGATAAAATTAAAGAAACCTTAGTTAATCAGCTGAACAATGGAGATAATACCAAAGTAGTTGTTATGCAAGTGTCAATTGTTGTCTCTGCAATTTTGACACTGCCTCTATCCTGTGTAATACCAATTCAATATTTTAGCAGTAAAATCCACAATTTTCCTGAGTTCGCCATAAAATTCTAATGAGCTGACTAAAAGATTTTGTTTGCATTCCATGCGAATTCTCCCATGAGATGTGATATTGGAGCTGTCAAAATAACGCCCAGCGAAGTTGAATTTTTGTTTAGAGTCATGTGGGCATATCTCAATCAATAAACCTGTTTGTTCATCAGACCAAATACTGTAACACAAATAAAACTGCACTATTCCTTGAGAAAATAATTCAATTGTTGGGCTGCTCGCTGCAGAGTTGCAAACTTGTACGTTTTGTTCCCACAATAAAAAACTAGCATACAAACAAATAAAACATCTAAATCATAATCTTGGAACCAAATCAAAACTTATTAGAATCTGGGATAGATTAATGAAGCTGGGAAATCAGCTATTCTTGTGCAATATCACCTAACTAGTCTTGGAATGAAAGTAACAGCTTATATCTTAGCTCCACCCCAGGTCCAGCTAGGCCTAATTAAACAAACTTCATTTTCCTATTGTTTTCCTGAGCCTATGATCAAAATCTTCAGTTAGATATGGTTAAAAGCCCCCGATTGCCTTGCAGAAGTTGATGTTTTCACTAGGTTTGGCTTGTTAGGAAATCAGTTGAGCTACTTTCTCAGTAGGCCCCTGATCTAGGATGCTTTAGAGCAAAATGCCAAATAATATGGTACATCAACGAACAGGCGGTTTGAAAGTGTTTAAATAATGAAAGCTTGATTGCAGTCAGTCTCAGTACTGTTGGTGATTATTCAATTTTCATAGTACTTATTCAAATCCATTGTTGTAAAGATGCGGTATCTTTTGCACCAAGTAAGAAAAAATTCCATCACTTTTATAATACAAACACCACTGGTGACTGGTGTAACATCTAAATGTCCAAGAAACCATGAAAAAATTAAGTTAAAACTCTATGTTATTTCAAACCCAGAAATATATCACATTTACACCATCAACAACTAATTTTTACAAGACTGAAACAAAATCTTCAGTCTCAATATTGAAACCTTTGCCGCTTGCTAGGTGGGATTTGGTTGTTTATGATAGCACCTGCAGTTAAGAGTACCTCATTACTCTGGACAGCAGCAGCAGCAGGACATGTTGAAAAGTTTAAAATGGATGTAGAACACATTTGAGGAGAGGCGCAAGGCATTTGAAGGTAGGATGATGATGAATTCAGCGACCTTTCAGCAACACAGCCTAATTTAGCACCTGGTTTCTGATTAATACTCATAGTTTCAGAAGCTCTTATGGAAAAAGGTGGGATTTTGAAAGGTTGCAAAGGAGGAGGATTTCTCCATCTCGGCAATGGGCCAGCAACCAGCAGGGTCTGCAGAAGGGGGCCTGCTTCCATCACAGATTGCAATAGTTTCCCTTTCTGAGGCAGAGTTTTTCCCTTAACCAGACTGTCAAGAAGCACACTAGCCGGATCAATTTTGGTCACTACTGAAGAGACTACTCCTGTTGGGATAGGGCCATTGTAGTCATCAACAAAAGGCTGGTTAACAAAATTCAGGTTTCTTGAATCAGCCATGTTAATGTTGGAGAAATCAGGGGAGGAAACAGTGTCAAAAATGGAATTAACAGGAGATGACCCATGTGACTGTGGATTATATGTATCAGAGTGACTATTAGATTCAGTAATGCTTGAATTTGCTTTTGTTGGCACAACTACAAGAGGACTTTCATGTGGGAGATGGCTAAGTATATTGGGGTGAAATTCAGTTGGGCTTGAAGACATGAATTTATTCAGTAGTTTTTGCATTTGATCTTTAGCTTCATCTCTTTCCTGATATGCAACCTTAAGAAGATTGAGCAAATGCTTGACCTCCTCTTTGTACTTCCTCGCTTCCATTTTCACAGTCTCCAGTTCAGTTGTGGTGTACAGAAGCTTGTGATTCAGTTCATCTAATTTCTGTCAACACAAATCAGGCTGGTTAGTTTCATAAAGTGCAAATTAAAAGAAAGAATACATTACCAAAACAGATTAAACTCCATGAAAACAAAAACATACAAACCCGGGTTCTTAAAAATCATAGATCATAAATGGTAGGAAGATAGATTCTAAATAAACGGAGAATTTTTTTCAAAAGTTGGGAGAAATTATGTAATCAAAACTTAGGCCCAGTTACTTACCAACATCTACAAGTCAAAGAATTGTTTTCAAATTACATATAATTATAGCAATAATGAAAGAAGATGGAATTCACATGAACACAGCATTATACACTAGTAAGGACATACCCAAATGTTATGAATCCCAGATTCAAATATTACATGTTCTGTTCAAAACAAATGCGCTTTCATACCAGACAGAATTACAGTAAATGTCCTGTAAATATTTTCTTATTAATATATTAATCACAAGAGAAAACATTGCCTTTAGATGTTACAGCTTCATGCCAAAAGCCATACAAAGAAAAATGAACGACTTGGATTGTAGAAAAGAACGAAAGAAAAAAATATACATTTCATGCTATTATACTGCGTAATTTTCAAAAAAAAAACTTTGGAGTCAATTGCCATCTCTATCATAGAATACTGTGCTTGGGAAGTATGCAAAACAGACAAAATTTTGCTTCATTTCTCCGGAAAAAATTTGCTCATTTGAAGAGAACACAGTTTCAAATTATGAAAAAGAATGAATACATTGAACCGGGGAACAATGGATCATCTCAGCTTCGCATGACAGCCAAAGGTCATATATAACAAGAATAAACTGGAAACATTTAATAAGCAGAAAAAAACTGCACAATTTTAGTGAAAAACAAAACAAAACCAAGCCCAGAAGAAGAAATGAATTGAAAGGGCTACGAGTGAGACAAAAAAGAGGAATGAAGAAACAACCCACCGCTTGATAACTCCATAAAGAACCTAACTCATCCATGGTTAAGAAACAGAGAAAAACAGGGAAGGAGAAGGAAAGAGAAGAAAACCAAAAGTAGTGGGGGGAGGGCAGAGAAAGATGACTTAAGAGTGATTTTATAGAGCAATGAGAAACAAATAAGACAAAGAGAAGGAGAGAGAGAGAGAGAGAGAGAGAGAGAGAGAGAGGCTCTTGTATTGTATAGAAAAAGAGCCTTTATCATGGAAAGAAAATTAAAACCAAAAAACCTTCCAATTACAAGAGCTTAAAGATTCCATATTTTTTACTTATCTCTCTGTTGTAATATTAAATCGTCACCCTTTATTTCAGGACTCCTGTCTCTATTTCAAATTAATTTTCAAATAATATATATTTGTTTTCTGGATGGTCAATCATTAAATCCAGTTAGATTTTCCTTATATATTCCATTCCCTCCTAAAACTGCTGTTTTCCATAATCACAGCTTTACGCGGTTTTGGCTTTACATAAGCCAATTATCTATCCATAAATACCCTTGGTTCCAAGAGAATATTCCCTCCACTGCCCCCAAACACAACATTTCCATTTAAACATTTCCCACATTATTATAATGGTCAAATGACAATTCCCATTCGAACCCGATGAAACGGTAATATTTTTTTATTTTTCAAGTTTGAAAATTTTATTTTTTCACTTTTTACCATCAGTTTGGTTAAATAGTAAAAAAGATATCAAGAAACAAATTTTTATTTAATTTAGGGTATTTTTATAAAAATTTAATAGTTTTATTCTCCAAAATTTAACATCAATTCGGAAACTTAAAAACCTGACACAATCAAATATTTTACAAATGGTAAATTTATTTTTTATTTTATTACCTATGTAAAAACCCTATAATTAAGTTGCATTGATTATGTATATATATGGACTTTTATATTTCAGCCTCACCTCACAAACGTGTTCCCAAGTCCATGTGAGTTGTCTCCTCAAGAAGAAAGAACATTTCATAAACTAAAGATGAAAGAAGAGACAAAGAAACTCTAAAGATGATAAATTTTAGGTCTGGGATTATTCTTTTATATGAAAGATGGACCCATTTTCTTATATTATCTTCCTAGGGATGTCCTAGATTGCCTTACAATGAACTGCCCGATGAAACCGAACTCAACTATATAATAGTTGACTTATCATGTTACATATTCTTATTCTTTTTTATATACTTTATAATAAATATTCATGGCCGTATAGCCTGTTTAGCCATTATGTATATACCATATTTGTATTTCACGGCTACTATTATTATGATTAGATTCGAATTACGTTAAATTCAAATTCATCTGAGCTTATTTTAATAAAGTCAAACTCCCTTCAAATGTATTCAAACTCAACTCGTTTGAAAAAAAATAAATTTCAATCTAGCTTTGAACTTGGATCAATATTAAAATGACATTATTTCAATTTGTATTGATCAAAAAATATCATTTTAACCGATTCATATTGAATTTTTAAAGCCTACAAGCTTCATGAGCAGAACATCTTTAAAATTTAAGTTCAAAAATATTAAACTTTCAGACTCAAGCTTGAACTTATTTGAGTCAAATTCATTCAAACTGAGTTTGAGCTTAAATTTAAATAAATTCAATTTGAATTCAACTATAACTATTATATATACAAAAGAGTCATAACTTTTACAATAAAATTATATATATTTATAATTAATATTAATTTAAATATCAATAATAATATATTATATATAATTAAATTATTTTAAATTAAAGATAAATTACTTGAATAATATTTGCTAAACCGATAAATTACTTGTTAAGATTTCTAAACTATCACCGAATTTATGGTGGGTGAGAGAATTAAGCATTGGATAATGCCAATTGACTCTGCTCAAATCAAGGTGAAATATCATTTTTCATCCTAATTCTCGTATATTTTCCTTTCCTTTCCTTTCCTTCCAAAATAAAACTTCTACTAAGATGTTACCCAAAATATATTCCAGTGATTGCCAAGTTTTATCGTTTATTTTTATTATATAGTTTTAAAATAAAAATTTATTTGAAACATTAAGAAAATTTAAATTTGAAAGTATTCTATTCCAAATACAGGATTCCAAATATTCGTCTAAATTTCATTTTCATTCAAAAAAAGCCAAAAAACAAATTAGTTATTTTTCATTTTCACATGGCTCAATAGTCAAGCCCTTTGTCTCACAACAAATATTCATATGCTCAATAGCTTTCAACAGTATCCTATACCTCATCTCTCACTTACACAGTACATGTACATAAATTATATATAGATGAGAAATTTTATTTTAATCAGGTCATATTAAAATTTTATTTTAATATATTAAATAACCTTATAATTATTATATTAAATAAATTAAAATTTTAATTTTAAAATATTATCATAATATATTTGAGCGCATACCCTCATATACCTTTCATCTCTTCATGTACGTCTCCAGCTGCAAAGCAATTTATATTATAAATCCAGAAACCTCGTTCTGACAGAGACAATGAACATGGATGGGGAATTATGCCATGCCCCACCAACCCCTTATCTTTCCAACAAGCGGTTTCGGCACTCTTTCACAATTTCTTAATCCCATCTTATATTTTAATCCATCAAACTAATCTTACATAAATCTTGTTTCATGAACATAATTATACTACTTTCAATGCTGATCGTTAGATCAATTAATTATGATCCTGGATTATGTCATTATCTTAATCCAACTGTCATCATTGAAGTAGCATGCACCGATTGTACTACGACTTCAAGTATGGGAACAGCTTTGTTCTATATTATACAAATTAGATTTGTATAATATATTTTTTATATATATTATATTACGGTGACTTGATATTTTAATTATTGGGTTCCACACTTAACTAGAAAACAGACAAAGCCGCTAAATTTTATAAGGGCCTGCTTTAGGACAAAGTGTATGATTAAAATAAGTTAATTAGGCAGGGCTCTTAATACAATGTATCTACGGATGTATTATTATTATTATTTAATTTTTTGTGTTATTAGACTAATGCTTTTTTTTATTTTTTTAATGTTCGTTGTATTATCTTGTTACCCTTGTCTAACTTTTACTTGGGATAACCAAAACTTAATCAAAGTAACTTTGGATGAACATCTATTTTATATACAAAGATTGAACCTAACTCAGAAGTAATAATTTTATTACATGTGAAGAATGTAATTAATTTTTAGAAGGCAGAATGACAATTTACACCCAAACTTTGGTTAAAATACTATTTCTCATCCTTTAAGTTTGAAATTTTAACTTTCTTGCTCATTCATTAAAGCCAAAATTAAGTTTTGACTGTTAAATAGTATATTTGCCAGCCAAAATTGAGTAGAGGATTAAGGTGTGGGAGTAGAGGAGTATGGTGGAGGTGATGAGGTGACAATTGAAGTAGCTGTTAGAGTGGTTAGCGGTGGTAGAGATCCAAGAGTAATGGCTCATGGAGGTGTAATTAGAGTGACAAATGACGGTGTAGTTAGAGTATTGGAAGAGGAGGTGCAAAAATGCATGTGGTAAAGTGACAAAGTGGATGGTGGTAGATCCATACAAGAAGTGACACATCTAATAAATCCAAATTAAGTTAGCAATAAGTAGGGACATTGAGATCATGACTTTTTAGGGGTGGATCAAGCGTGGATAAAAATTATTGGTTAAAGGTGGACAAAACTTTTATATTTTTTATGGAGTAAACATTCATACGGCTTTAGCAAAGAGAACATTTTTGTCCTTTCCTTTTTTTTTTTAACCAAATTCATAAAAATTCATAGATTTTACTAATAAATTTAACAAATTACGGGAAAATGGATTTTCTAAACTTAAAATGTTAAAAATGTTGTTTAATCAAAGTTCAGGGGGGACATAGTCATTGGAATAAGTTAAAATATAAGTCTAACCCACCCTTGTGATAACATTTATCCCGAGTTATCCCAATAATACCTCTGGACATTTTTAATTAATTAGTTGAAATGTTGAATATATTTTTCTCATAATTCAGGGTTTGTTTTGGGATAATAAAAAGAATTCAAGCAATAGCCTCTATAACTGTAACTCTATGAGCAAACAAATAGGGGCATTCAAGTAATTAAAATGAATTAAGAAGGAAGAAATAGTTCAGGAAAGGGGAGACCACTACCACTTTTACCTCCTTTGCTTCCTAACGGTAACGACTTTACCTGTCGACCTAATAATGTAAAATCGTGAAATTTTATTCATTTTTAATTAAATAAAAATCGCATCTCCTCTCATAATTAGACGGTGCCACGTGTCATCCCCCAGGTTCAGAATCTATCTTACTCTAAGCACTTTAAAAAAAAAAAAATCGTAATTAAAAATAAATTTTTTAAAATGTCTTCATCTCGACGGTGGGGCTTCTAACTACTGTAGTAGTCCAATGGTATCGTCGTGATGTGGAGATGCACATGGCGATTAGGTGGAAGTCATGTGTGGGTAATCCATGTATGGAAAAAACCAAGTGATCAAAGTCACACACGTGCCTTGCATGGCCTCTAGGTGAGCGACACCTGGTAGGAGGACCGTGCGGCGTGGCACATGCGATTTCTTATGCTGAGAACTGCTATCTATCCTGTTAGCTATGGTAGGTTGCACGTGCCTCACAATGCTGACAATAACTTCATTGAGGAGCAACGAGAGTTAACACAGTAAAGGAAAGAAGTCTACAGACGGCATTGTTATGTAGCGAACTGTTGTGACAAAGAGTTGAAGCTGATAAGACAGAATTTGGCACTTGGATTGGATTTTATGCTCCAGTCACGTTATGGTTCATTTGATTTTGGCAATACTTTTATCCATGTTCTATGAATCTATTCGTATTTATATACAATGTTTGACAGAATTCTTCTTCATATTGATTTGTTCAGCTGGCTTTTAGATTGTGTGTAATACGAGCTCTGTGATGAGTTGAAAGTGATGCAGCCATTCACGTAGTGTCCAGCTACTAAACAGAACATGAAGTAGAACTGTCAAACTTATTATTCGACCTGTGACCCCATGCCATGGCTTACAGGTTTTGGGTTCAAGATTCATTGGAACAAAAAAAAAAAAAAAAACCAGCCTCAGTGGCTTTTAGTAGTTGTACAGACATGCTGCAACATCGACAGTCCATACGTTTGATCGTTTCATTTTCTAGCAGCAACCGCTGTTTAGTCGTAATGGTCCCAAGATACTTCTTAAAATATCTACCACCCATAGCTATCGAACCCTTTTTTCTTCTGTATCTTGCCAAGATAATTTTGTTCTAAATATGAAAATTAAAGCAGAAAGAAACGACTCAGCTGTTGAAAAGAAGCATACGTGTAAACTCCTTCATAATTTGGCTAGCAATTGGCAACTAGAATCTCTTGACAATAACAATACACCCAATACTCAACTGAAAGGGATAGTCGAAATTGATTTCAGCAAGGGCCATGCATTCACATTCACCTACTAAATGCAATTGTTCAAGTAAAAATGAAAAGTAAAACGAAATACCATCATTGCAAAGTTAAATTAGATCCTCTTTGGATTCTCTACTTGATATTCCCATAATATCAAACAGTCCATCGAGCTTCCATTTTCAATACAGATTTGACTTAGCATATTAATGGTTGGTATTCGGTTTGACCGAGCAGCAATAAAATTTCAAGCTCTTGGCAAATGTAGAATTAAAGTTAGTCTAAAGTTTGATGGAGTTTCATAATGAGTTTCTTTTTGTTGGAAAAGCATAGAACAAAAAAGCAGTTAAGGCTAATCTGCAATAATGGTTTGGCGTTAAGTAGGTGTTTAAGTGCGGCAAAGAATATAAACAAATAATGAAGCTTCGTGTTGTCTCCTGCTTTTCAAGTTTGACTTATATGTGAAAGAGTTATGGTGTCTCTACATAAAAGTAGCCTGTAAAATCAAATGAAATTGAAAATCAAAATCAATGGAAAAAGATATTTTCGCTTGCATGCTTTGTAAATGAGACTCACCGGAAAGGGAAAAACAAATGAGGGAGGATTTTCTCTTTTATGCAGAAATCTAACTTATGCCTTTCAAACAAATCATTGGTGTTAATGGATTGGTGACATATCTCAAGGACATAAAAATGACTACCATTGGCTAACAACCTCCTATCATGATATAGCATCCATAATGGATCCATATGTACTCTTTAAAGGGACTCTAAATCACAGTGTTGGATGTGATTTACTTTATATATAATTAATCCATAACATTTTAATCATGATTAATAATTAAATAAATTTGTGTTTAATTTATAATTAATAATCTATTTATTCAAAATTTTTAAATGACTTTTAACATGACAGACCAATAAAAAATTCTTTTAATTTGTCAGTAATAATCTCTATTATATGCTTCTTTACTTTTCTTCTCTTTCTCCTTTGCCAGAAATAATTTTTTTTTTTTTATAAGATTTAGGGAAAAGATTATAATCTTATGAGTTACATTTAAATTTAAATAATAATTTCTTATTTTATTATATTAAAAAAATATGATAACGATCACAAATTGATAATGTAGGAGATTATTGCTTTTCGTGTTGGTAGATGACATGGAAAAAATATAACTTGTAGGTTACATTTTTTAAACAATAGAAATTTATCTGTAAGTCAAAGCATAAATTATTACTTTTATAATTGATCATTTTAACATAAAACGTTAACTGATCATTTCACGAATAGAAATTTACTATATAACATAAAACGTTAATTATACGAAGAGATTATTCATAGAATCAAGGGCTGATCCGTTCATAGCCGCATATGGTAACAAGATTTAATTTCTCTCAATGCCCGAGAGGTAAATCTCATTAAAACACCAATCATTTTATTAGTAGTTCTTGAAGGATGTCAAATTCTAGGCTCAAATAGTTTCTTATTTTTTTAAATCCAATCCAGAACCAGGAAAAAGTCCGGGTTTGATTTACATGAATACAAGTTTTTCAAGATTTTTTTTACAAGTTGGGTTTGTCTGGATGTACTAATTTATTAAAGGGTTTTTGGTCATTTTTCGTCATAAAGGATATCTAAACAGCTTATGGGGCCTTCTGAAACTTTTTAGGGCGTTTCATGTGGGTGCTCTGTAATTTTTCAAAACTCCTATGATAAACCCGGGCCTGGGCTTTCCTGCCAGAAACGCCCATAATGTACAAACCCAACTTTGTTGAATGAACAAGACTCCCAAAAGTTGTTGGCTTAGCAAATAGACTAATCAACGGCCATAATTTCCAACACAAAAAAGTCGAAAAAAAAAAAGCATCTGAACATCGCGTTTCTGCACGCAAAAAAAAAGAAGAAAAAAACCAATATTGACTAAAACATTAATTAAAAATATTCATGTTATAATACAAGGCCTTTAAAACTTGAAACTTAAGTGCGTGCACGAGGAAAAAATTGTAATTAGAGAAGAGAAATTTAAAGATACTGACCTACTTATAATAGGTCAATTCTATCCAGATGCAAGAGAAACTATCAAAGGGGAGTTGGGGAACAGCGGGAAGCAAGATTAGATTCGAATCGAGTTAAACTTGAACTCAACTCGGTCTGCTTCTTCGTCTCCTTCCCAGAACAAATACACAGAGAATCATGTCTCCCAAAACGCAATATTGTAATGACAGTAGGCAAATTGTGTTGTGGAAAAGACTCACGTCGTATCCTTGGAGCGCATTCGAATCGGTAACATAAACTGAATGCAAAATCCTGGTACGCTTTTCTGTTTTTATAGAAAATCAAAATTTACATAGTGGCATGCGTAAATTTACCAACACGAAGGAATCACTATTCTTGATTCTAAGGACCTGGTGAGCCATAAAAAAGTAAAATACGTCAAAATTCAATGCACTTATTTGAGGTCCAAAAGCTGCCAAATTTGTTAAGTGATGTGTAGTCAAACTCTTCGTTAAACAAAATCACAGAAGTGGCGTTAAAGAGACAACTAGCTACATTATTTGTGCGTAAGGGCTAATCACATCACCTGCACACTGATCAATTGAAATTGCAGATAAAGTTCCTTCATCCAAAAAATAAGGGAATGACAAACCTATGAACCAGTGCTAACATAAAAGATCGGGAAGACTTATGTTGCTCAAGGTTGAAGACAAAGAAAATATTCAGGTTGTATGTTTGCTTGAAAGCAATCCATAAGGGTGTCAGTTCAATTGAAGGCTGAAACTTTTGGGAAGTCAACGCTAATTCTTGGAGGAATGGAGGATTCCGAAGAAAAGGGTTTATGAAAGTCTTAGGGTTTCATAGAATTTGTTGAGGATGTCAAGAATTTAAAGGCTTGAAAGTTTTAGGGAAAAAGTTGAAGAATGGGTTCAGAGGCACTTTTATAGGCAAATGTTAAACGAGAATAACAAGGGGGAGGAGAAAGTTTCAATTAGTAAGAAAGTAGGGAGGAAAGAAACCATCCTCCAACGCACTGATTCCAGGCAGAACCTTCCCAGCAGTTGCAATAAAAGTTAGACCGCCAAGGCTTGCTTGCGTTGATCCAACAGGATATACCAATCATGCCTAATAAAGAATCATGGCAATTTGCACTATCACAACATGCATACGAGGTGCGCATAAAAAAATATTACTCTCACGAACATATTACAATAAGAAAAAATCTCGATCATATATTTGTTGTTCATTCATATAAAAAAGATAAGAAGTTTTTAAATTTTTATATTATAAGAATTAGATGAGAACTCTTTTTAATTAAATTTACGAAAGTGATACTACAAACATCAGTAATAATAAATCTTGATAGTTTTATGATCCATCGATATATTTATTTTTATTTTTATTTCTATAATAATTATGACACCATTTTATCCTATTTTAATATAATGACAGATAACTTCTATTTTAGTTTATTAGATATAATATACTAAAATCTAGACATATTTTGATTATAACTTACTTAATTAGCTTTTTTATTTTATAAATAAATGATTATATAAACATATAATAGGCTATTTAATAATATTTACAAACACTTAACCAAAATTTAACTATGAACGTAAACTTTTTAACAATAGGGTAAATCACTTTAAAGACATTTCCGCTCTCTCTATTGCATGTATGAAAGGATACCACTATTTTGGATCACCATCAATTACTAGCACGGAATGACACCACCGATTTTTCTACATAAGATTGACCAAGCAGAGGAATTTCACACAGCACAACGAAAGCTTCATCTTTCCCAAATTCTTACTATTATTAATACCTTAATACTAGTTGTTATCTGTCTGACAAACTTATAATTAAATTATTATAAAGTAAATATTGCCAGTTTTGAATGACTAAGTTGGAATTAATGGCCTATATCTACCCAGATTCTTCTTCCAAAATATAAACAACAAATCAGAATAAACTTGGTCGACGGCCATTGAATGTTCACATGAATTATTGGAAACTAGATAAGATTAAGCATGGCTCTGAGGAGAGATGGCAAACATTGTTTTGATAGAAAAAAAAAAAAGACACTTGCTTAAGCATATTCCAGGACAAGATAAAAAGGGATGATGATTAAGATTATTAAAAACCATAGATTTGTATTATTAATAATATTAAAATTACATCAAGGTCGGTTCGATAGTCACTTGTGCTTATGTTTTCAATCAGAAATGCCAAGCCCACCATCTCCCCACATTACCTACTTAATTTTCAATCACCCTTGACAGCTCATTTGAGATTTCTTTCTTTTCTTTTTTTTCCTGATCTAATCCATTTAATGTCGTTGCTTAATTAGACTAAAATTATATAATTAGTGAGAACATGTTATTGTCAGTTTTGTCCTATAAAATGCAGCTACACCAATTAAAAATTGCCTTATGTCATCCATATATGTTTATTACATTGACCTCAGTCTGGTTTGGTTGGTTAAAATTTGCTTATAATTTAATTACACTTTTTAAGGTGAAATTAGAAATAGAAAATACTTAATTTAGATTGAATAGGCCACAAAGTAGTTATGATCATATTTGAAACAAGCTCATGTGTCTTAATATAGGGTCCTCTGGGAAGAGTAGGCAACAAGCTTATGTGTCTTAATAAAGGGTCCTCCGGGAAGAGTAGGCGTAGTGGGCTGGAATATAATTTTTTTTTGAAAAATTTTGGGGGGTTTGTTCGTACGACTAGATAAGAGCCGAATCAAACCGAGCTTGAACAAGGCCCGACTCATTTTTAGGGAGCTTAAGTTTGGGCTTGGACTCACTGAACAAGTGTTCGTATTCAACTCGTTTCATAATTTTAGTGTTCGAGATTGGTTTGCACTTAGCTCGGGTTCACTTTGATCGGCTCGCATTTTAGCCTTGACAGCTCGGCTTCAGGCTCATATTTCAAGCTCATATAAGTGGAAGAAAATGTAGTAAGGAACAAACGGTGTTGTTTATTTTAAGTTTTTTTTTTTTTCATTTGAGAGAACGGCTTGCTTAGGTCATGTTCAAATTCGGGCTTGTACTCGTTTTTCATTTAAAATCCAAGCTCACATTCGTACTTAGGCTCGTTTAGGATAAACTTGACTTAAGCTCGTTCAAACAAAGTTCATTTTAAACTAGAATAAACTTACTTCGAATCCAACACTTTTCAATAGAAAAACATGAACATTTGGCACGAACAACCTCCCAAAATTTTAGAAAAATTGAATTTTGGCTCATCACACTTATTCTATCCAAAAGACACTTCATTTAGTTTCGATAAGTTTTTTCAGAAATTATAAGTTGAATTAAATCAATCTTTCATATAAATATAGATTTGACATAAATAAAATATTTTAAAAATATAAAATTAATTATAAAACAATAAAAATTAATAAAATAATAAAGTAAGATTAATCACTCATAACTTAATTCGACCAAATATTTATTTAAGGTTAGAGATGAGAACATCTTTAACCTATATATATATATATATATATTATCCCAAACATAATAAAATCAATTATTCTGGGATTAAGACGGTACAATTGAAAAAAAAAAAAATTTAATTATTTTCTTTTTGTATATATGCATGCATACGTATACACATCTATATTTATTAACTTAAGACAATTTTGACTAATAATATTTACTTATCTTTGAATTTTCAATGCTGATGATGATGAAATAGGTTAAAAAAAATTATCACATTCTGTGACACGATTGCGTTTCAGATTGAAAGTGTTAGTGCTTGCGCTTTTAAGACATAATTTATAATGAGATCTTGTTTATTATAATGTAATCCCCTCTTCTTATTATACTTTAACATTAACTCTTTGGGTATATAATTTTCTTACGATCTACACTTTAATCAAGAGTCTTTAATAGCTTGCTCTAACATGACGTGGAGCATCAGGCCGTCCAATGCAGTGACTGTTTATCCACTTCATGGGCCCATCCTTTGTATCAGACGGCTAATTTTGCTACATCTTCATCCAATTTGTGATACCCGCTAATTCCAATTAGATCTAATTTAATAACTCCATTAGTGCATCATAATGAACCAGCATAACTAAACCACTGATGGTCCACGTCACCACTGTATAAATAATCACATGGTCGGTCAGCAATCATTGTAGGACCCAGGCACATGTTCATTGGTCGGTGATCAAAGCTTTTCCACTCTCAATTGGCCGGTCATAGTCACATCAGCCATAAACGTGGCACGATGGGAACGAAAGGGAGGCCCGCCTATTATTTTTCCTTTAGACAAAGACAGACGCCCGTGACTGCTACGGCCCTTGTTCTTTTCTCGTTGAAAAAAATTTGTACGCTCTGTTACCGGATAGTAACCGGTTAGAATCCCCTATATATAATTACTACTAGACTGAGATCAAAGCCAAAAACACAGCAATCACAATTTGGCTTTTTAAGAGCTTTAACCAAATTTTTCCTTGCCAAAAATGCCTGGACTCGCAATTGGAACCCCTGCCGAATTTGGCCAACCCGATGCACTCAAGGCGGGTCTCGCTGAGTTCATCTCAATGCTCATTTTCGTCTTTGCCGGTGAAGGTTCCGGCATGGCTTTCAGTAAGCCGCCTACTTTACTTTCACTTTGTTTATTTAAGATTTTAGTTATGTTATATGTACAATTGATTTGTGAAGTAATTAAATGAGAAATATTTTGACAGACAAGCTCACTGACGATGCCTCAACAACACCTGCCGGTCTAGTAGCAGCAGCACTTGCTCATGGCTTTGGACTGTTCGTTGCAGTTTCAGTTGGTGCTAACATTTCCGGAGGACATGTGAACCCTGCTGTTACATTCGGTGCCTTCGTTGGTGGCCACATTACCCTTGTGAGGAGTTTTGTGTACTGGATTGCCCAGTTGCTCGGTTCCGTCGTTGCTTGCTTGCTTCTCAAGTTCGCAACTGGTGGACTAGTTAGTATTTCATTTAACAATGAGTATTTTTTTTTTAAAAAACTGAAAAGTTTATATTGTACGCAGGAACTAAAAATGTTTAAAACTTGACATATCCTGCAGACAACATCTGCTTTCTCTCTTTCATCCGGTGTTGGTGTATGGAACGCACTCGTTTTTGAGATCGTGATGACCTTCGGTTTGGTGTACACCGTTTACGCCACAGCCGTCGACCCAAAGAAGGGAAACATTGGAATCATTGCACCCCTAGCAATTGGTTTCATTGTTGGCGCAAACATCTTGGCCGGTGGTGCTTTTGATGGCGCATCAATGAACCCTGCTGTCTCCTTCGGCCCGGCAGTTGTTAGCTGGACATGGGACAACCACTGGGTGTACTGGCTCGGCCCATTCATCGGTTCTGCCATTGCTGCTATTGTTTACTCCATCCTCTTCATTTCCCCAAACACACATGAACCTCTCCCAACCACAGACTATTAAGATACGAAAGTCTGTTCCTCTAAATTCAGAGTGATGCAAACAGGTTGAAAGTTGCGGTGGACCTATTTGGTTTCGATTTGTGGGTGGTTTTCTGTTTGTTTGTATGTCGGGTTTGTTAATTGTTGAGTTAATCCTGTGAACTAGTCTTGTTTTTGCTCTTCCTTAACTTTTGCAAGGTTTTAGGTGACATCATGGTTTACTTTGGTTAAATAATTGGCGTCGGTAGCTACCACATTAATATTCAATATCCTGTGTTTAAAGGGACCACATTAATAGGCGGAACTTTTAATATTAAATGTATAAGAAATTTTTGTTATCCTGCCCCGTGATTAAGACTAACGATGGCATAATAAATATAATTAAATTATATAAAACAAGACCTATACATATAATAAATATTTTAATACTTTAATAATAATTAAATTATATTTTAATTTCAAAGATGGGCCGCCCTGGTACAGAGGCCTGGGAATGTTATTTGAAGCTGGCCCAGGAATTGCCGGCCCTAAATGAAACACAACAACTAGTTCAGGAAAATTGAGCTGCAAGCTATACGGGTATTAGTTTATGAGTAATATCTCATACATAAATAATGACATATTATAATATAATTAAATAATTTTAAATTAAAATATATATATAATTATATAATAATATTTTATTTTATATGTATATTTTTATTGTTAGTTTAATTTTATGTATTAAATTTGCCCATTTAAGGAGAAAGTGATTTGTTTAACAATAAAATTCTATACATCAAATTTAAGTATACAAATAGATATACACTTGATAAGTGTTATAATACGATTGAGTAATTTTAAATTAAAGATAAAATAATATTCAATCATGTGATGATACATATAAGTGTGTACTTATTTATATATTCAAAATAGATATGCATAGTATTACCCTTTGTTCAAACATCATGTTAAATAGTCTTAACCCTAAAAGTTGAAGCTCATGTTGGGTTCCAATCATAGAATAAGAAGCCATACTATGCCATTAGACTTAACCACTACAAGAGAATCTAGTAACAACGACCTGTCCTTGGATAAGCCGAGTGGACATAAGCTAGAGTTGACTCGCTGTGGCTACAGTTTTGACAAAATCAGTGCGCTTTATCCACCAAGTTGGATCAAGACAATTATGAGAGATGTAAGCTAGAGTTAGCAAAATTAATAAAATCCCAGAACTGAGGGAAAAAGAAAAAAGAAAAGTGGTGGACTGAGATGTATGGTAATTGGATGGTCGTTTCCCATTTAATTGGGAAGTGCAAAATGCTGGATGATCTAAGGATAGTTTATTTTCTATTAAGATACTGTGATTCAATTTTTTTTCATCACATATAGCATTTATAGGATTATTTAAATGAATTACTATTTTTATTTTGGTCATTAAAAGACAAATTTTGTTTAACAAGAGTTAATTAATTACATTAATGTTAATTATAAGAAAATGGACAAAATAAAATGATGAAAAAAACGTAGAAGCTTTATTGGTATAAACAGACATTATGATAAATTTAACAAAAATAGCCCATCATCACGTCAGTCAGAATCAAGAGGGGCAGAAATCATAATAAGTTGAAAAGAGAAAAGACTTTATTATTATTATTAATAATATTAGCCACAAATCTTATTCCCACCCAAGGTTTGTTGCAAGCTATTAGTACCCAGTAAATATTACAAATTTAAAATTTCAACTATGAATGATTAAAATTAATCAAAAAAAAGTTAGTTTTAGAAGTAAAATTATTATTTAATAAATAATATATTAAAATAATAAAACAATATCTATTTCTTATTTAAATTTAGAAAACTAATAATATTTTATTATAATTAAACTTTGAAAAATCCCATTTTTTTTGTTAAATTTTTATTTTTAGACGAGTTTTCTCTGATTCTTTTTTCCTCTAATGACGTTCTTTCCCTTTTTTCCTTTTTTGAAATATTTGTATTTGACGAAAATGAATCATCTTTGTCAAAGATGAAGTAATTCATCTTGGTCTTTAGAGAAGAAAGAAAGGGAGAGAAAGTCACCTGAGTGAGAGAAGCCCAGACAAAACTTGCTAAAAAATGGAAACTTAGCAAGGGGAAAATAAGTTTTTTTTAAAGTTTAATTCTAAAGAAATTGTTACTTGTTTTATTATTGTTAATATATTAATAGTTAAATAATAATTTAACCGATGAAATTAACTTATTTTATTAATTTTAATTATCTATGAGTAAAAATTTGAGTTTTTATTATTTAACGGGTATCAGTTTAGACTTTTACAAGAAACCTTGGGTGGGAATATGTCTTTTGGCCTTTCAATTATTATTGACGATACATTTATCAAAATTTTCTGTCATGGCAACATTGGCAAGCATTTTGCCTCTTGTGGTTGACTTATTCACAATTATGCCTCTTTCAGAATATATCATGTTAAAGTAGAAAAAAAAAAAAAGAAGCGAATAAATCCCGATTACTAAACACATTAACATAGGATTCTTTCAAACCAAGAATTGTTTATAGAAAAAGATGAAGCCAAATTAGAAAATTGATTCCAGGATTTGATGGTTTTAAGGGAGCCGGGTTTAGATAAGTGGGTCGGACCCAGCAGCAATATGACTGAACCGCTTAGAGAGAATTGCATGTCAATATCATTTATAGTTGAAATGATAATGTCCATTCATTTTTTCTTTCTTGCTTTTTTTATTATTGTATTTGGTTTTTTCTGCATCATTTTTAACTGTTTTTTGGTGTTGCTTTCAGTTTGTTGATCACATAAAATAATCAACAAATACCCATTGTTGGATTAATCAAATTAAAGTAATGGATTTGAGTGGGTAACCACTAATGCAGGTATCTATTTTCAGCAACATTTGGCCAATTATAGCCTAATATGCCCACTTCTCACAGATCATTAATTTGCAGAGTAGCCTATAACTTGCTATCATAGAAGTCAATTCTTACTTGCTGACAATCACTACTGTCTATTTTACTTTAAAAATTTTGTGGCTGCTTTAAGAATTGTACTGTTTGCAGAAATGAACAGTTGAAAACAAGGGTCCAAAACTGAAGGGTGCCTTAGACTGGAGATTAATGAAAGAATCCTTTCTTTTTTCCTTTAGATTCTTATATTCACTCATCACTACAATCTTTTGTTCTTTCCCTGCTGGAAGATTCTAACGTTCACTTTCCAATATTATCTCTGCAAGTGCTATTTATGGAGGAATAAAGCTCAGACAGAAAATTAATGGTGGTTTGATTATATTCTCGTCTGCATCACAAAGCAAAATATATCTAGCTAAGTGTATGTATGTGTGTGTGTGTGTGTGTGTGTGTGTGTGTGTGTGTGTGTGTGTGTGTATTTATATGTATATATTGCAAAAGAAAAGAGAAGAGAAGAGAAAAATTATAATTCTCTGTACAGAAGCAGCTTGGATAGTAAATAAAGGATATTTTACATTACATTCATGAAGATACCAAATCTCCAAACATCAAAGGAGATTCTATAAGGTGCTCTCTTCTTCTCTGAAATGCAAAAGACACACAAAACAAAAGCAGATACACTAAGAGGGTCATGGGGATGGGGATGGGGATGGGGATGGAGATGGTTATTACATATATGAACAAATACAAATAAATTGAATTTTGTTTAGCCAGTTAAACATGCTTTTCCATATTCTTTAGAGGATGCAATGAATAGATCATTACGGAGATTATTAATCATTTTACTCTCTTCTTCAAAATTATCCATCCTCCATAGCAAGTCTTCCCAAGGATAATAATCCCACGATGGAGAGGCCAAAGTTGAAGCACAAGAAAAGTTACAAGTACTCTCTTCAAAAACTGGTTTGATCATCAAAGAGTTGTTTTCTTCTGAAAGCTCAATATCTTTCCATATGTCATCCAAGGAGTATCCAACAGTTTCTTTTTCTTCATGAACTGCGGCCATACCCATCACTTGATCACCATCATGCCCTCCAGTGTCATAAAAACTTGCTTTTCCAGTATTAGGCTGCATAGAAATAGAATTTACCGTGGTAACAGTTGAAGAAGGGGAAGAAATTGAAGATGATGATGAAGGCGGCGAACACACAGCCCGCTTCCTCTCTTGAGCCCTCTTCCGCATATGGGTCCTCCAGTAGTTCTTGATTTCATTATCAGTTCGCCCTGGTAACTTACGGGCAATTCTTGACCATCTGCACGCGGACATTATCATATATAGTAAAGTGAAGAAAAACTAAAGAAATTCTGAAACCATAAACAAAGAAAAGCTGAAATGATGAAGAATAATAATATATATGTGTTGTATTCTCAAACCTATTTCCCCATTTGGCATGAAGTTCAAGCACAAGGCGCTCCTCTTGGGGAGTCATTTTGCCACGTTTGAGACCAGGGTGGAGGTAGTTAACCCACCGTAACCTGCAACTTTTTCCAGTTCTGTTGAGACCTACAACAAAATCAGAGGTTAAAGGGTTGCTCCTTCCAAAAATTGCCCATCTTCACAAAACCATACCTATTATGTGTCGCCCACCACCTTCAAACCTGAAACTTTTGCTATAAAATCCCATCGTCGGTCTCCAAATAAGCCCACAAAGTTCATCAGGAGAATGTCTTCCTGTTCTGTCCATGGGCCCTTTCTGATTTCCTCTTGCACCATTTTGATTTCCTCTGTCCTTGTTTTTCCAGGTAAAGAAACTCTTTCCTATTACACTTTTCTTATACAAGGAAAATGTACTGATACACAGCTCTCATTTATACTACTGGGAATCTAAAGCAAAGAAGAGGTAAAACCTTTTGCAATTATAATAATAATATCATCATTTTGGATCTTCACCGTACATGTGTACTTGTGTGCGCATGCCCTTGCTGTGACGGCCACTTTGTTTTGCATCCCGATGTCACCCAACCCATTATAATCAAAATAATCTCTCTGTTGATTAAGTTATCTTTGCTTATCACCACAAATAAACAAAGATTTGATATGTTGACGTAGCTTTCACAAAATGAATTCATTGCTTCCTTTATCAAATGGGTTAACTTTTTATCATGTTAATGGCGGTTGTTTTGTTACTATTAAATTGATCCATATCAAAGACAAATCAGTAAAACTAACATGAAAGAAAAGATTTGTTCACCTATATTTGGAGAAAAAGTAGAACATAAAAGTAACACTGAAAGATCAACAAAGTAGTTGATTGGGTAAATGGGAATAGCAAGTTTGATGGAAGTTGCCAGATCTCCCTATTTCCTTTCCATTGATGAAATGGTAACAGTGTCCAAGTGTCCTTGACTTTGGAAGAGGCCATAGATGAATACAAAGTGGTAAAAGGAAAAGGAAAAAGGACAATAAGACAAATCGCTAAAAGCAGGGGAATATATAAAAAATGTTTAGGTGTCATATATATGTAACTAACTGTTTCTCCAAGGTGGAATGAGATATTATATATCCAAGTAAGTTATTGCTAAATGATAAGAGGGTTAGCTTCCCTACTTCAGAAGACCAGAACAATTGATGCAAATTGAGATTTATTTATTCATGCATGAAAGATTATCACTTTGGATTACAAACTTGTCAGTGTAGTTAGTGCTACAGAAGTTTTTGGATTGGAATAGTATTTTCTTTGCTTATTTTAGTGTTAAACTTGCACATCCATGGAGTTCATATTCACTCAGAATAACTCTCACCTGCTCTTTTCTCTGTTTTTTCCTCTGCTACAAAATTTGGACTACTCTCAATTTATCGTCATTTGATTAAACAATTTGGACTCTTGGAGATTGTTAATAGTGGCTTCAGCTAAAATAGAACCAATTAAAAAATTATAACACTAGAAATGGAATGGAGGCTCCAGAGTCCTCGCTTTAAGGGCCCTGGTAGCTAGTGGAGTGAGTGAAGATAAAAAGAGTAGCCAAAAAGATGAACCAGTATGACGTGGAGACCACCATTTTTTATGGCCACCCCCACTTAGTTTTAATTATCCCCACACCTCTCTCTCTCTCACTCTCTTTCTGTTCATTCATTTGATTGAATATGTGAAACTCGTGGTCCCATGAATTGAAAATTAAGTTTAGACTTCTGTAGCAGTAGAAGATGAAAGAGGGTGTATTTTCTTTTCTTGCTTATATGGCCTGCATGTTCAAAATTAGTCTTCTTCTTCTCAACTATCCATTCTCTGATGCTACTGTGTGTTGGTGGTCATTGATTTTCACTAATGCTGCTTGGCAAAAAATGGTGCCACGAGTCAATAGATGATTCATTAATAAGATTTTATCAGTTGTTCTAGAGAAAGATAAATAAGTGGGGTGATATGATAAGATAGATTTGGTGATGTGATAACATTATTTATGTTTATAGGTCGTATGATCTCATTTGCTTTTGTATTCTATGGCAAACATTAAAAGAAAGATTTGTGGTCTTTTGATGTTGAAGTTTGCACTAAAAGCTTGTGGTGGGGAGGGGAGCTCGAGGCCTGTCTCACCCTCAATGGAAGAACAAAATCCCAATCTGTGGGATGGTGGGAGAAAATTAGTCTTCTTTGATTATGATTGATTTTGCTAAGGTTTATGGTCATAATTACATTGCCTTATCAAAATCAAAATATGACATTACTAGTGGTTTAATTTAATTAACTTTTCATCTGGGTTGGGATGTTTAATTAGGATCTAAGGAGATATCCTTTCTTCCATCTCTCTTTCTTTTCTGGTAGGAGATACTGCAGATCAGTCAAACACAAGCAGCCTATAGTGATCATCAATTTAGAATGATTGACAAAGTACAGGGCTCAGGTTGGATCACTTTTCCACTGCAATTTGCATTTGATTATTTAAAGAAGGAAAAAAGTGTGCTGTGCTAGTTTTTTTTCCATAAGCAACGGCTGGAATCAGTTGACTGTTGTGTCTCATAAATTGAAGTCTTCATCAGTTTGTGCAAGTGGGATTACCATTTTCTGCCATTAATGGCCAACAACACATTTGAGATTGAGATAAGCCTTACGCATATATGCAATATGAAAACTGAAATCTATCTCCTTAGCATCGCTGTTGACTGCTATCTTAATGGGTAAGGCCCCAGTGCCACCATCGCCGTCATCATCTTCATATATCACTCACTATTTGCAGCTCCACTAATTACAAGATTAAGATGAGGATGAGAGACAATGAATTGAGAGAGGAGATGACATCCTTTGCTACAGTGGACGACGTGGAACCATTCCATTGTCCATTGAACCGCACCTTCTTTTAAGCTTATGTTGATTATTCAAGCGACACCTTTATATTCCAATAAATAAAAACTTCATTTTCACTGAGGCTTTCTTGGAATGATGAGGAAAGACACTCATGTGAGAACAGAAAAAATTCTGGGGTTCTTTACTTCTTTGTGATTTGTAATTTTGATATGATAGGGTTTTTTTTTTTTAAATTAAAATAAATGTTTATAAGTATATTATAGTTATTAATATCTTATGATACACAATACATATTATAAGATATATCAAATTAATATAATATAATAAATGTATCATACAATATAATGCATATTATAAATACATATAGATATATTTAAAAAAATGATATAATAGATGTGTATATAAAAAATTTTAAATTTTCAAAATATTAACTTATTAATTAGATTTTTTATTATTTTATTATTTAAAATCCATATCTTACCATACTTAATATATAATATAAAAAATTAAATTTTTGATACATGATATAATATATAATTCCACTAGTATGATGCAAATTTAAAGGGAAGAATTGCAATTCACTTCTATACATCCATAAATAAAATTAATAAAAAATTGATGGAAAATATTTTAATTAATAAGGCTTGAATGTGAATTAAAAAATATGAATAGGGAAAGAGAGGTAGACAAGAGTAGCGTAAGCAAAGACCTCAGCAAGTGCAAATCCAACTTAATTTATAGTGTAGTGAACGACACCCCAACTTTATCATCCTATAATCTTCCTCCAGTTTGCTCTTAGTTACTTTATGGCATAAGCAATTTGACGATAAAAAATTGAACTGAACATATGGAGGGCCCCGAGTGCATAATCAGACTGATTAATCAGAGGGTACATGTTCGTAACACTAGAAAAATATAATATTATTAGATTATTTTATTTAGATCATCATATATGACTAATAAAATTAATAAAATATTAAATTTTATTAATTATAAATTTAATTATTATATTTAAAATTTATTTGTTCGATCAATCTAAACCAAATTTTCAATTATAAAAAGAATAATTGTCATACTAATAATGTTATTATTAGGACTCGAAAAGGAAAAAAATATTTGATCCGCTGGTAAGACCTAGGTTTGAGGATTTGACAAGTTGCTGTGTAAGCTAAATATGAAGTTTTCATGCTTTCCGTTTTTGGGATAGGTTTGGGCCTGACACCAAGAATTGGACGATGGTACATTTATGTGGCTTTCATTTAACGCACAACTTTAAAGCCCATTCGTCTGTCACTTCTTGCACCTACCCAAAATTTCTCGTACCCTTCTTGTAAGTTGAACTCTCAAGGACACCCAATTGGGTCAAAGGGAAACAGTAACCAAAGGTAATAAACGAGAGGGTAACAATGTTTAAACTATGAAAAATTTGATTTAAATATATACGTGAGCTTATTTTAAGGTAAAAAATTTAATATCTCGTAAAAAAGAGAATTCTAAATTTGAATCCTTTCAATAATATTTTAAGGCCAAACGACTATTTTCCACCCAAGGTTTGATGTTTTCTCAAGTTTTCACCTTTTAACTATAGAAACACCAAACACCCACCCATGATCGGTTAGATTTAATAAAATCCTAACAGTGATAAGGGTAAAATCGTCACTTTCTCTATAATATTAAAAATAAACTAAAATAAAATCTATTTTGTCCCCCTAAACTTTAAAAACTACAATTTTCTCTCAGCCTACGTTTTAAAAAATCGCAGTTTCACCCTAGGGTTTCGTTTTGAAATCTCCGGCGACATCTCCAGCTCCATTGCCGACGGCCTCTCCCTCCCGAAGCATCCTCTCCTTCCGACGATCTCTTTCCTCCCATTTGGACTCCCGATCGGAGTCAGAGAAGCCGTGGAAGACGAAGTTCTTTGTCTTCCCAGTCGTCGGATACGTAGTGCGTAGTGCAAGAGTTCTTCGTATGCGTCGATCGATCGTCTTCTCCCAGTCGTCGGATACGTCGATCGATCGTCTTCTCCCAGACAAAGAAATTTTCTCCCAGTCGTCGGATGCGTTGATTGATCTCGTCTTCTCTAGTCGTCGGATGCATAGTGCAAGAGTTGAGGGGGGCCGGAGGTGGAAGAGAAACCGTCGGGAGGGGAAGACGACCGGTGATGGCGCCGGAGAAAGTGAAAGGGTTTGGAAATAAACCCTAGGGGGGGGAATGCGATTTTTTCAAACTTAGCTTAGAGAAAAAATGTTAGTTTTTAAACTTTTAGGGGGAAAATGAGATTAAATTTACCACCGTTAGGGTTTTATTAAATCTAACCGGTCATGAGTGGGTGTTTGGTGTTTCCATAGTTAAAAGGTGGAAACTTGAGAAAACATCAAACCTTGGGTGGGAAATAGTCATTTGGCCATATTTTAATATGAAACTCTTGATTTAAACAGTAAAAACGGACAGTGAATCAATTTAAATAAAGTTTCTTCTTGCCAAAAAAACAAATAATTAGCTGGAGACCCAACACTGGTCCACAACAAAGAAATAAACTATTACTACAGTGTGAACAAGAGCAAGGTGTGAAAGATGCTACGACTGTGCGTTTCACCCTTGTGACTGAGTCAACCTGCAGGTTTATATTATAATTGAACAATTCCCGTCTCCCAGCTCCTCCATATCTCTATTTCAAATTCTATTTGAACTTTTAAATTATACCAATCAAATCTCTCTCTTTTGAATTATTTTCCAGGATTTCAGGGCTAATATTTTCACCCTTTCCTTATTTTAACTCGAAATCAAAAAAGCATCAATATTTGTCTCAACTCATCACCCACAAAACATGTAACGTTCCTTGGGTTGGGCTAACTGCCCCATCTCGTGGCCTTGTTAGTCAATGCATTTACACTTGCACATGGAATTTTGAGCATTCCTCCATGAAAATCTAACATGCCTTGGAATATTAAGCCGATAACTTAGACTACCGACCAATTTCGTGTACTGAATAATATATTTACTCAAATTTCTCTGTTACCTGTTGGAATTCTACAGGACAGTCTGCACTTGATTTCATCTATCAGGGAAAAGGACGACCATCTGATCAGATGCCCACCTAAAAGATTTTGTTTCATCTACGTCCAGATCACGTTTGCCCGTACTAAAATGTCCCCATTTGATCTCCACCGTTGACATGGCTTTGATCAAATTTGATCCAACGATTTTCTAATCAACATAGGTTGTCCAATCTTTCATAGGTATATATCATTTCGCCTTCTGATAGATTATTAATGTGGTCAACTTGGAAAAACATTTGAGTAGGTGCCACGTGGTTGATGGTCCCACTCTCTATTTTCAAGTAAATAAAAAAGCAATTCTATTTCTATCATGGCAACATAGTCAAAGTTAGGCGTGGAGAGTGAGAGAAAAAAATGACAAGTCAACTCAATTTCTGCATTTTGAAAATTTATTGGAAATTATTTGAATTTGATCGAGAGAAGTGAAGGAACGGCAAAAGAGATTAGATTTAGGATGGTAAGTCATTTTCAGTTTTCAGTATCTCATATAAATATACAATTTTACTTACCGAGAGACGTGACTTAATTCATATATTACTACTGCTAATGGGTGGTGGCTTAATATAGGAAGAGACGTGTCATTGAATAAAGTAATTAAAGGAAAAAAAAAAATTGAGACAGAAGTAAATATTGTGGTATAAAATAATAAATTTAAAATTATATTCATAGGACTGGCAAGTACTGGGAGACTAAAGTGAAAGCAAGTCTCTTTTTGTTGGGTAGTTGTTGTCTGTGCTTCCCTATTTTGAATCCATTCTCTCCGTTCCCTCCGCATACTTCCCTTCACATTGGTTTCTTATATATTCAAACTCCTTTCTTCCTTCTTCCTCTCTTTCTCCTATCTCTGTGTGTGTGTGTGTGTGTGTGTGTGTGTGTGCGTGTGTTAGTTTTCGCTGCCACGCCCAATGGCGACTTCTGGAATGGAGGTTAGCTCAAGAGGATCAAAAACGACAGAGTTTCATGTTTCAAGAAAATGGAAAGGGAGAGATCAGCAGACCAGTCCTGAGAGAACCAAAGTCTGGATTGAACCTAACAAGAACAAATCCGGTGGTAGCAGTAGCGAGAGAAAAGTCGCTGTTATTTACTATCTGTCTAGAAATGGCCAGCTTGAGCAACCTCATTTCATGGACGTTCCTCTCTCTTCTCCGGAAGGTCTCTATCTCAGAGGTAACTAATTACTTATTGCTACTTTTCCATTTCTTCCTTTTATTAGTCTTCGTGTTTCTGTTTGGTTGCTGAGAAAGCTCAAGATATGACGAGAAATAAGAATCTTGATTTACGTACATCGTTTTTTTTTTTTTTTTTGTTTATTCACAAAAATGCCAACTGATTGATTAAGCTTAAACTCTGCTGAAAAGAGCTTTTGCTGTTTTGCGATTAAAGTAAACAATGAAAAGTTTCAAATTCAAATTTAATAACTTTTCTTTCCGCTAGCTGCTTTAGCATTTTGCTAAGCTTTTATCCTCTGCTTGGTCGCTGAGAAAATCAAGGAAAGTAAAAGAAAAGTGAACTTTAAAGTCTCGTGATATATTACTTATATTTATGGATGCTAGCTGCAATAAAATCAAGGAAAGGATATAATTTCACTGCAAAAATCTGAATTACTTTTACTTTCTTTAACCTCTTCTCGGAAACCAAACACAACATTATGTGAGTTTCACGGAATCTTTTTCTATTCTTCTCAGATGTAATCAACCGCTTGAACGTCCTCCGAGGCAAAGGCATGGCCAGCTTGTACTCCTGGTCCTCCAAACGGTAAATGCTTAGTTGCTTACTCGTTATTTCTTTCACGTCTGATCTGATTACTTCTAACATTTGGCAAACTCACATTCCACCGTCTGATTCAGGAGCTACAAAAATGGCTTCGTTTGGCACGACTTATCAGAGGACGATTTTATTTACCCAGCTCACGGTCAGGAATACATTCTCAAAGGATCAGAGCTTCTCGATCGTTCTTCAATCAACTCCAACCCTGCCGAAACGGCTTCCTCGTCGTCGTTTCGAGCGCCGAAGTTAGCCGAAGAGTCATCAGATTTTCCAGCCATTACTCGTAGGAGAAACCAATCCTGGAGTTCTATTGATTTAAATGAGTATAAAGTTTATAAGACTGAACCGAACTCCGAATCGTTCCGGAGACTGGCTGCTGACGCGTCGACTCAGACGGATGATAAAAGAAGGCGTAGACGGCCAGTCAAAGTCGAAGTTGAGGACAAAAGTCAAGAATCGTATGAGAACCAAAGCACGGAGCTCGGCAGGGGAGAAATTTCACCTCCGCCATCGGACTCAAGCCCCGAAACCTTAGAATCTTTGATGAAAGCTGACGGGCGGCTGATATTGTGTTCCACTAACGGCAATGACGACAACTTGAATCGTACGGGGGAGAGTTATCCAAGTGGAAGAATGAAGGCATCAACGGTTCTGATGCAGTTGATATCCTGCGGAGCGATCTCTTTTAAGGACTGTGGACCCAGCCATGTGAAAGATGATGGGTTCTCGGTGATTGGACATTACAAGGGAAGGCTCCCACGTGGAACAGGAGATAGGAAGGAGACGGGGACAGAGAAGGAAATTTGTAATTTTCCGAGGGTACGATTGGAAGATAAGGAGTACTTCAGTGGGAGCTTGATCGAGACTAACAAGAAAGAGGACATCCCTCCAGCCTTGAAAAGATCTAATTCTTATAATGCCGATCGGTGAGTGACACTTTTAATTATTTTTAGAGTTACATTTTGGCAATGGCAAGTGATGATATGTTGTTTAGGGCCCATTTGGTGATTTGATTTTATTGATGAAGGTACAGTTTACCCACTACACTTGTGATAACTCGGCTAATTTAAGATTAGAAATGTTAGGTAGATCATCAAAATCCCAAAACGATATACAACCAAACAATAGTTGGGATTGAAAAGTTTTGGAGAAAAAAGTTGGATTGAAGTTTCACTTTTTGAATGAAAGTGATGTCATAGAATATGTTCCTTGTTTGTACAGTAGCACTACCTTTCCAAGGATTCTGAGTCAGAGAATTTTATGATTCTTTACTAGCCCATTTGGCCTCATTTATGGGTCTTCATTTACTAAAATTTCACAGGGAGGGAAATGGTGGTAAATTGGTCCTAATCAGATCGTATCGTATCATATTAATTGCTAGCCGTCCAATTTTAAATGATGCATATCTAAAACGTTCTCGAGTCGTCTTAGCTGCATGCCGTGTGGTGGTACAGAGAAATGCCGTCTAGAATTTAATTCTGTAAATCTAAAGAATGAGAGTTGTACTAGAATTCTGCACCAAGTGGGGGACCATGCCAGTATATTAACAGCAAATGCTGGCTAGCCTGAATTTGTTAAGCTTTATGTTACCTGATGAGTTAAATTTAAAAAAAAAAACTTTTATTGCTTGGGTTGACTTCTCTTGTATCATTGATTGGGTGGTTGTTACATTTTCAATGGCTTTGATAATTTGACTAATTTGAGATGTTAAATGCATTAATCAGCAGAAGCTCGCAGTTGCAATTGGCAGAGAAAGAGATTGAGGGAGTACGTGCAAAATGCATACCGAGAAAGCCAAAGGGACTGCTAACGAAAAGAGAAATTACCATTGAAGGTAATGGAGCAAGCTGTAGTGATACTCAACAACTCAGCATGGGAACAAAAGACTCCAAGTCTAATAATTAACCCATGTTAATTAACCAAGTTACGTGAAGTGTAAATGAAAAAAAAAAAAAAAAGGATTTCGAGAAACATAGGCGAAATATAAGCTCGTAAGTTGCAAGAAACGGCACGGTGGGCTCGCACAATGAGAAGGAAGAAAAGTAAAGATTTGGAGAAATCCTATAAAGCTGTGTTTGTGAAGTTATGGATTTTGTCTATTTTAGCTTGGAGTCAGCATAGTTTGTGGTTCGGTGTTAGTGGGGGTTGAATTTGATATGGTTTTGGTGTTAGTGGGGGTTGAATTTGATATAGTTTTGGTGTTGTGATGCCAACCCCTTAACCTTTTGACTGAATGAAGACTTTTGAATCACGGGAAATGGAATTTTGTCCTTGGTATTACCATCTACTCTAGTTCATCGACAAGGAAATTAGCTATTTTGACTCAATAGGTTATAGAGATTGAAGAGGTCGAGGCTCTCTCAATCTCCGAGATATGTTGAAACTTTGAAAGCAATTGATGTATGCTTACTGTAGGTGTAATTTAGATTCTGACTTTGGTATTTAGCAAAAATATTTAATGGAATTTCTTCTGTGTATTGCAATGAGTAGGGTTTCGGGTAAATAGTACGAGAAACTGCTTACATATTTGTTCTAGTTCAAATTCAATGGTGGTTTGTGTTAATATGTTTGATCTTAAACAATTACAGCGATTTTTCTTGTATTATTGATATGGAGCCAGTCTTGAGTACCAACAATAAGACACTCAACATGAATTGGATCTGCCACGTGAAGATGAATAATACAATAAAATTAAAATCTATTAAATAGATAAGAAAAAGGGTACGATCAGCCTGGATTTAATATTCATACGAATTTAAATTTGAATCCTGGAGAATCCACTCTATTATAATATACGGAACTGTGAAATATAAAAACAATTGAAGACTGACCGACAAAATAAGCTCCTCCCGAAGAATGAAGGTGCTGTAATTTGGCAGTCGATTTAAAGCAAGGTTCAAAGTCAATATGAGTTTTGCTAAATAAATTTGAATTCAAGTATGATATATACAAATTTGAATCTAAACCCGTTTTAAAATATATATTTAAAAATCGATTATAAGTCTAAATCCATATTTGATATATATGAATATGAGCTCACATATATTTTAGAAAACCAAATTTAAACGATGTTGCACAAATTACAAAAAAACCAAATTCGGGTGAATAAGCTCGGCAAAACTAAATCAAGTTCAGTTTGTTTACACGAATCTGAACCAAACACTAATAAGTTATTCTTCAAACTCAATGAGCTTGAATCAAGCCCTCTCAAAAATGAGTTGAAAATAAATTTCACTATATTTAAACTTGATTCACTTCAAATCCAACCATATTATAAATACAATATATATCAGTTATCAAAAACTAGGTGTTGAATGTGAAGTGATTGTTTTATAATAGCAAGAACTCTTCATTTTCAAGAAAAATAAATTTTCTAATTTTTTTTAGATAGTTTATATTCTAAAAGGACATTCAAATAATTTTACCTATTTAATTTGAAATTTTAATTTTAATTATATTATATATATATATATATATATATATATATATATATATATATATATATATATATATTGTTTTTTTATTTATTTCAACACAGTTTGCTTGTCATCATCAATTACTACTACTAACCCAAGCCACAAACCAGCCATCCACCTCTGACACAAAATCAATTTGTTGAGGAAATACCACCATCCCCAACACACAATCAATTATAGATTTTTATATAATGTAAATTAAAAATAAAATATATTTTTATATAATGTAATTTATTTAATAGAAAATTTATTAATTTTTTATTAGATCTTCACATAACTTGGATGGGAAATAATAGTATGATTTAAAGGTTTAAAAGGACTGCAACAAAACCTGGTGTAATGATTAAACGGCACAGCATTAGTGATATCGGGCTTGCAGCCTCATTACTAAAGTTTGTAGTTAATATAAGCCCAATAATTATGGGCTATTGCAAAATCAGATAATTGCTAGTCTTCCTTTACAGGAAAATCTATAATTAAGAATTTAATACAGTTAAAACAGGCAGGAAGCGAACGTAATCATTTATAAAATCGACAAAATTGCATTAATTTGTGTGATAAATTTGATTATTTTATTCATGTTTTAGGTGATTTTCTTATCCAAAAGCCATCGAAAACCGAAAAAAAGTACGGATTATAAAGTTAACGAATATATTAAAGTGAATCTCCAAAAAGAATTATTACAAAAAATAGAGAAGGCAATTTTAAAATTGTAGATATAATTTTTTTTTATTTTTAAGTGGGCAATTTTTGACTGTAAATGATGATGAAAAATTTTTTTTTTTAAATTAAGTTAAAAAAATAATAATAATAATAATAATAATAATAAATTTCAATAAATGAATGAATATTTAAATTTTTAAAATTTAATTCGTCCACTGGTGGGAAAATGTGTTTTGGCCTACCAAAAAGGGTCAAAAGCTTCATTTTCAATCACCCATTTATTCCAATTAAATTCCTAAAATTATCCTCATCAGGGCATGGTTAGTTAGGTTGCACCCGAATGGTGTAACTGGCCCATATTGTGAAGGCGGACTCTAATAAAACCCAAACGACAGCCCATTTGGCCCAAATGGGTCAAATCAGGAAAAAGACTGTGCACACAAATGGTACTTTCTGAATTTAAATGCCATATTTTGTTGTACCAATATTTTGCTTGCAAGATCGGCAAACGTTACATGAATGAATTACAACTCCTTGGATTTTCCTACTTTATTTTATTTATTAATTATATAGTGGAATATCAACATTGATTTTTTTCGTACCCTCATGCTTGCCAACTCTTCTATATTCTAATAAATACAACAAAGTTTTATTTTGTTTTTCAATTTGTAACTTGAGTAATATTATGTATATATATTTTAAATACATAAATATATATATTTATATATATTATTATATAATTAAATATTATTTTATTTTTATTTAAAATTATTTAATTATACAATAAAATATATACATATATTTATATTTATATACTTAAATTAAATATATATAATTTGATTATTGATGATTCATATTTTTATATTTCAATTATTAATAAAATTAGTGGAGTAACCTTTATCATATAAGGAATCAGAGAGTGAGCCAATGGTGACGAATTGGCCATTAATGTATGCATCTGTGGGCACGACCAGGCCGACCATTGTTTTCCTCAAATTCCAGGAAACTCATAATGAACTTTTAAGCTACTTGTACAGATCTCTTGTTATGGTAAAAAGAAGAAAAAAAATGATAAGAAAGAAAGCGATTTTCTCAGCCGAAAACGAAAATAAAAAAGAGCTGAGGTGTGATGAGTCCATGTCTCTCTCACCTGTCTTTCTTTCTTGCCACATTGTGTCTTAAACAAAGACCAGCCCACAAGTGTTGCTTTGATTTCTCATCGGTTACCTTCACTTTTTTCATCTTTTCTTTTCTTGCATGCTTTGAGAATCTCATCTATACATATAACTCTCACACACATTAACTACAGAGACGCTTGTGAGTATTATTCGTTAATCTTCTTTTATTTATTTGTTTATATAATAAATGAGTTAATAAATTAAAAAAAAAAGACTTTCTTGCATGCCACAACCCACTATTCTTTTCATCATTGCCTCGTAATAGCTATATGTTTGTGTTGTGATTAATGGGTATTGGTTTTCATGTTAATTCTCATCGACTGCTTATGACTTCTTGTTGTTTGGAGGTAGTGGATTCTTGTTTTTCAGCTTTGAGTTAATTGGGTTTTGTTTTATTCAGCTCATGGCTCCTTTAAGAGGAGGATTAAAGAAAAAAAGAAAACTTGACAAAAAAACAGAAGGGAATGCTTCTGCTTCTGCTTCTGGGTCTTCAGAGAAGGAAGCTTCTGTTGATTGGTGGCAAGAGTATTCCGAGAGGATTAATGGTATTCTTTTCCTTCTAATTTTTAATGCTTTTACTGTCTTGCTTTCATGTTGCGTATATTAGTTGTGTTTTTGCTCTTCATCTTTCTGATATGGTGTTGTTGCTCCTGTTGACCATTCATGGTAACAAGGACATGTCTTGATTTTATTTGCAGGACATTTTCGTTAATAGTTTTAATTTAGTTTTGGCTTATTGGATGATTGGGTTTATGCTTTATATCTTGTTCAAAATTATCTGTCGAGAAACAAAAATGCATTTGGGAATATCTACACAGGATCCCTAATCTGCCATTTCAGTGCTTCTGCTAACCAACCATTCTTCGTTTTTTATCTAATCAAACGTTTCCTTTTTATCTTATATATATTGCTAATGATGGTCAAGTTGTTGAAATTTAACAGAAAAATGGTATCTTCTTCATTCAACAATCCCTTCTTTTGTATATATTCTGTGTTTGCAGAAAATGCAATCCTAGGAATGATTTTTCATGTTACTATTAAAATTATATTATGATTTATATTTAAAATAGGTAACTCATGGGGACAAATCAAAATGAATTCTTTCCACTTTTTATATTATTCATGTAATTTTATTTATAATCTTTTGGTCTTAAACAAGTGTAGTTCTAAGGTTGGGTAAGTCATATTTGAAACCAAGATTCTGATTAGTAACGATGGTTACTTTTGGCCAACCTCTAACTCAGGGAAATATGGTTGTTAATTTATAAAGTAAGGGCAAAGTTTTTTTTCTCCAGAAAGGAAACTGGTTAAGCAAAATCTCATGATTAACTTAGTATATCTAATGTTGGATTATCAGATGAATTATCTCCAAAATTAAAAAAAAAGTGATCTTACTTCTGACTGATTATTAGAAAAATTTGTAGAATTCCTGCTTCTGAGAGATGATAGTTGAAACTAATTGTATTGAAGGCTATATTTATGCTGAATGGAGTTGAAAATGTGTGAAAACTTGAAACATAAGCAAGTTCTGTCACCTAAATTTGGCATTTCTTAGCCACCAAATTTTAATTAACCCTTGATACATAAAGTACAAAATTTATGCCCTCTCTCTTAGAGGAAATTTTACATTTGGTTGAGAGATATCACTATAAGATTGAATACTTTGTTCTTCCTTCTCTTGCTTGTACAGCTCTTCATTGTGTTCTTAATAATGGTTAAAAAAATTAGATAATTGTATTTGTAATTAATTTGTTGAGTACGTTGTCACCTTAAAAGTGGGCTGTGTAGAATTAAAAGATTGGGGAGAGTGATCATAAAGTAAAGTTTTTAGTCTGGGAGATTTCCACGATTTTAGTCTGGAAAGAAATTGACTGGTATAACCAGTCAATAAAATACATGATTTGACTCCCCATTTGTGAGATTTCTGTGCCATTAAAATCCTGTAATGTTTTTCTTTATGTAATCTAGTCTTGATATGGAGCTCCACAATCACATCTGTTGAGATATAGTCATACAACAAAAAAGGATGGATTATATATGAGCTTCAAAAGCATGACAGATCTCTATTTTGTGTAAGGTCATTTATATGGAACATCTAACTCAGTGAGGGAAGTTTCTGGATAATGCAAAAAGAGGGTATGAAAGATGACAACTCCTCTTTCTTCTTCAGTTATGAATTTAGGATGCCATAGAAACCAATTTGGCTGGTGATTCAGAGAGGATTCAGTTTTTAGGTTTCTGAATGGTTTCTTATATAATTCATTTAGTTAGTTTTATTTGTGATATAAATGTTTGAAAGATTTTTCAATGTTAAGGTTGCATGTGCCCAATCAGGCCATCATTTGTGGTTTAATCCATAGAAGAATTGTTATCTTTTTTTGTTAAATTGTATCAATGTAGGCCCATATCTGAAAACACTCAATAAAAAGAAATCATTAAACTGGATAAGTAGTAATTGGCAATGTCTTTCAAGTTGGGCTCTCTATACCTTATCTTCACTGAATTAAATGATAGAATGAAGTATGCATGCTTATAGCTCATTGGGCCTGAAAAAGCAGTTATGCATATATGATGTGTGTGAAATTTGTGTGATTAACACTTGTAAATTGCTGCTTCTAATTGCCAGTGTGTTTGTTTAATACTCAAGTTCCCTCCTGCCCTATTATTATCTTGGTTTTGAGGATTTGGAATTCCTAGAATTTATACCATTGCTTAAAAGATGATTGATAGTACAATATCTTCTGCACTTATTGATGATAGACATTTTGTTTTACAACCTTGGAATGTTCAATGATTTGTCAATGACCCTTTATTGTATGAAGTGTTTTCCTGGTGGATGATTGTGGCAAATTTACACACACAGTTGACACATTGGAAAGAAACCAACCTTCTTGAATGAATACCAGACACTTACATTTGACACATTAAAATTTTATGGTGTGGGCCAGCAGGGTTTTTGGTGCTAGAGCAAATCAAAATTTGTTCTGGTAATCTACTCTGTTGAAACAATTAGGTTGCTGATATTTTTGAAATCTCCAATAGGACTAATGACGATGCATTGCAGGGATTATACCTCAAGTAGGTTTGTGCCTGTCCGTAGGTTCCTGTTAACTGTTTTTTCTTACATGTTTGATTTTCAGTTGAAAATGGTCGTGCTTTTAGTTGGATGGAGTTGTTGATGTCATAATTCCTGTCATTGGTTTATTTTAGTTTCTTTACTTACATGATATAATTTGATCTATAAAATTATGAGATACATCAGGGAACATAAATTTTCAAGTAAATGTAACTCAGATAATTAATATAGTTTTGTATAGACCTATCATCAAATGCTTTACTGTTGTTGTATGTGATGAATTTACTGGCTATATGGTATCAAATATCAATTTGATGATTCATCAAAGCTCCAAGGACTAGATCATGTTAGTTTGCTAATGAGAATACAATATAAATGCTATGTCTGACTTCAAGAGTTCTTTATTTATTACTTATTTCAATTGAAGCATGTAGGATAAACTTATAATGGCTTTCTAATTCTCCATTAGTTTGGCCATTCTAAATTTACGTTGATGTATGCTTCAAGAATCTTAACACACTAAAATTTGGATCAATTGAGAATGATTTCCTGAGACTGTAACCTTGTCATATACCCCTAAAATAAGTTCTACATCAGTCTTCATTTATTAAAATCAATGATTTACCCGATGTTTATACAACTACTTGTGTGATATGATCTAAATTTCTTGTCTTTTAACTTCTCCACTGTGCAGGTTCTCAATCCCCATCAAGGGGTTTAGACAGATTCCAATCTGTTTTCAAGATCTCTAGAAGAACCTTCAATTATATCTGCTCACTTGTGGAGGAAAGTATGATGGTTAAGACGGGGGGTTTTTCATTCACAAGTGGCAAGAATTTGTCATTACATGATCAAGTAGCTATTGCTTTAAGAAGGCTGAGCTCTGGTGATTCACTAATGACAATTGGTGATTCATGTGGGCTGCACCACTCAACAGTCTCTCAAGTGACATGGCGCTTTGTTGAGGCTTTGGAAGAAAGGGGGATTCAGCACCTGCAGTGGCCTTCATCTGAAACAGAAATTGCGAAAATAAAATCCAAGTTTCAGAAGAGACAAGGCCTCCCTAATTGCTGTGGTGTGGTTGATACCACACATGTAATGATGTGTTTGCCTTCCTCAGACCCCACAAGTAATGTGTGGCTTGATCAGGAGAAGAATCACAGCATGATCTTGCAGGCAATTGTGGACCCTGAAATGAGGTTCCGAGACATAGTCACTGGATGGCCTGGGAAAATGGAAGACTGGTTGGTCTTTCGGAGTTCAAATTTCTACAAACTATGTGATAAAGGGGAGAGGTTGAATGGGAAAAGATTAGAGCTCTGTGAAGGATCAGAAATGGGAGAATATATAATCGGGGATTCAGGTTTTCCTTTACTGCCCTATCTTATTACTCCTTATGAAGGAAAAGAGCTCCCTCAGTTCAAAGCCGAGTTCAATAGGCGGCATTCTGTGACGCAAATGGTGGCACAAAGGGCACTGGCAAGATTAAAAGATACATGGAAGATCATACAAGGAGTGATGTGGAGACCTGACAAACATAAGTTACCAAGGATTATTCTTGTTTGCTGCTTGCTGCATAATATTGTTTTAGATTTGGAAGATGAGCTGGGGGAGGAAATGCTTTTGCCTCATGACCATGATTCAGGTTATCACCAACAAATTTGTGGAACCCTTGACATAAAAGGTGTACATTTGAGAGATGAGCTCTCTCTCTATTTGTCTAGAAAATTGCCACCAGGCTTCTGAAACAAGATTTCTCAGTGAAAATTACAAATATGGAGTCAGTTTCTGTACATTTAGGTACATCATTTTGACAGTTGGTGTAATGCACTTAGATTTACAAGGTAATGGTTGCGACAAGAAGTGGAGGAGAACTATCATTTTTCAGTAACCTCAATTGCCTGAGATGTCAATCACTGCAATTTTGCTTAATAATGGTCATTTCTCCCTATTTAACCTGAAAGATGATAATTTTCTCTCTCTCTCTCTTTTTTTTCTTTCATATCAAATAAGATTTTATGGAGAACTGAGCATAAATAGTTTTAGCATATTTTTTTCAATCATATTTTTTCTTTCATATGTGATAGTAAGTATCACAAAAAAGAATTTTAGCCATTGCAGATTTGGTTAAGCTATGACTGGAAATGAAGTTCTCAGAAGATGTTGAAGGAAGGAAACGATATGGTTGCTTTCGAAGGACCTGCTTTCTGAAACTTAGAAGAGAGGGTTTTGAAAGGTCATGTTCTCCGGTGTTACTTATCTTTTAATTATAGGGGAACCTGGCATTTCGTGGAGCTATCTTTTTTATGAAATTTATAAGAGAGGATATCTAAGTTTCTCGAGCCCTAATGGACAAGTCGAATTGAATCAAGTATTGTTAAGCTCAAAGTTGGCTCAAAAGGATAGATGTCGGGCTGAAGATTGAGAAACTGAACGAGTCTTGAGTTGCAGGCTCTATCTCAAGCTCCAGATAGGATTTGCTACTTTGAGCTCAGCTCATGAAAGGCCTGATATTATTGACATGTAACTTTGGAGAGAACAAATTATAGCACGTGAGGTTCGCATTAAATTATCCTGCAGAGTTGAAACCTTTCGATAGTCTTAAACCAGGTTCACAAATCAAAATGGTGCAACATGAAACGCCTTCATCAAGTTTCATATATAATTCCATGTCTAAACATTGATATGGAAAGCATCAAAAGGTTGCACCTACACCTCCAATTTGTAACTTTGCCAGGTTGAAGACTTTATCAACAATTTTACAGGCTGCTTCACAACTAATGTTAACTTGGAATCCGGCCTCACCTGAACCTCCAAAAAGGGCAGCCTTAAATTCAGGCGCCTCCATTATCAGTAGCTGCAATACCAGTAAACCAGACAGATGAATCAGGAAATTCGGTTATAGCCAGTACTACTAAGAAAATAACAACATTCATTATTAAAACATACAAGAAAGTTGGAATAAAGTTTTAACATATGAAATATATATTTTCTACACATTTTAGAAAACCCTTTATTTTCAAGTGTTAAATAAAGAATTTCAGAATTTGCAGCAGATTGTAAGAGTTGATTACCCTGTAACTGTATAGAGTCTACAAATGTCTCAAACCATTCTTGCTTCACAGATTCTGGGACCACAGATTCACCCACAAAAGGATTCCACATATTTCCTACAGGGCCACCAAGAACCCATTTCACTTTTGCTGGTAGGCTGGAAAAATCAAGTGTTGAAGGATTAACTGCTGCGTCAGAACTATGTTTCTCCTCAAAGCTAGAATTCTTTGAAGGCTGAAAAAAGAAGCACAACTGAATAAATTTTATGAGGCAAATGAAAAAATAATAGTTCACAGTTATTTTCCCTTTATATCATCAGATTAAAGGGTCAAACTCACTGCTGGACTGTCTGGTTTTAGACACATGGGTGTAGATTTAAGCTTTCCTGCCTCTCTAAGGTGTTTCATTATGATGCTCAGGGATTGGTTCTCATCAGAGATATCTTCATTCTGATAGCCAACATAGTATTGAGCTAAGGATACTATAAGATAACCCTGAATTCAACTTTCACATATAATACAGCTTACCATCAAACACACAGTTAATTGATCATCTGATTTTGCATTGCTTGTGGATGGAACTTCTTTCCCTGCTGCAAGGTATCTCTCAACAGCTATCCGAGAACGGAGACACAGTCCAGTCCCTGTCTCAATGTAATACTGCAGTGTGCAACTTAACGAAAGCACTGTTCACTAACTTTTTACTAATTAAGGCCATCTAGATGTTATTATCATACTAAATTTGCACAATTTTTTTTTCATATTCTTAAATTTTAGAAGGGTTTATTCTTCAGCAATTCATTTTATTAGATGAAAAATCACAACTCATATGGTGAAAGTTTTTTTTTTTTTTAACTCCAAAGATGTTTTGGGGTTCTAAAGTAACCAGACTTTTAAAATGGGTAAAAGCAGAAGATTTGATGAGATTTATTCAGAGGGAACTTGGACTCACTTCAAGCCAGGAATTAACTCTAACCCTCCTAATTTTTTAGTAATTTGTTTTCACAGTACACCATATATTTATGCTGTAATTCTAGTAGGCACCAGTGTTCTTTACTTAGTGCTTTAATCAAACCAGAATCTACTCAACACTAAAATGTACTCCCAAGAGATTTGGTTGTTTCCGATCAATGGAAACTAGAACAATACAAACCACTAAAATGTGCTTATGGATCTTTCAGACTTTATCCTGAAACATATCTCATATACATGACATACCAGTTAAAAACTACAAGGTACCTGCATTAGTTCTGGATTAACAAGCACCCCATAGTCCTAGTCATATCCTACTAGAACAATGCAATTGTTTGCCAAAGTACGCAGCTATATGCATCTATAATAGAAATGTAGAGTAAAAGAGTACCTTGTCAATGATTCTGCCTCTAATACGAGGCCTTTCCTGAACAACCCAATTATCGGGCAGTCCATACGATGAGCCACTCTTGGTGTTGAAGGGTACGATTTGCATCTGTAGTATTTTTGGAATAATAACCAGATTCAGACACAAAAATATGAACACAACCAACTAGGCCTCATAGAAAAAATTCCCAACCATGAACAGAGGCCTTGTCATTAACCATAAAAGAAGTCACCTTCAATACTTACATAATTTTTATTGTCAGACTTCATTCTCTTAGGCATAATTGTGTCTTCTGTATCCCCGCTCAGATATTTCTGAATGGATATCAGGGAACGAAACCGTCGTCCAGAATCAGGCTCGTAGTAATACTAGATAGTCATCAGATGAACATTCTCAAGTATCTTGCACATGGTATAAAAATTAAAAGAAAGAACTTCTAAATGCAATGAATATTAATCAAATGTACTAAGAACCATATCCAATCCTTTCACCAAAAAAATGATTAAAACACATCAAAGATAGGAAAAATTAAGTCAGAAGTTTCAGACATGAAAATCTAGCTAACCCACCCCAATTTATCAATGTTTCTCTATAAATACTGGAACTCTCCGGCTATATATGCATACTTTAAACTGCAAACTTTATACTTGATGAACCTCTAATCCAGCTGCACATCTCAAAATAAACCCTACGCATATTCTTCTAATGTATACACCTACACATAGACATAAATTCGAGATACACACATAAAAATACATGCTTAAACACTAGGACGAAATCACTCACAAATTAAAACAAAACAACCATATGTTACAACACATTGATTCTCACCATCCATTCATTCAGGTACACGAATATGTGGATAGTTACATAAATTTTTTTGCTTGCTTTAGAAATGTTCCACGCTTTCAAGTTTTGCATGGTTTAGATATTCGTACTGGAGAAAAATTATATTTCCCAACGTTAACATAGAAATAACTTGCAAATATTTAACAAACTAAGAAAGAGTAACAATAAACAAAGAACAGGATTGAATTGACAATTAAAGAAGAAAAAGGAAGAACCTTGTCGATACGGCCGGGGTTGCTCGGAGAGTTAATACGGTGACATTCTTTGACAGACCAACCAGGAGGCAATTGGAAAACTGATGAGGTTGTGCTGTCCACTATCTGCAACTCCCTTGATGTTTCTTGTTCAAATTGACTCGACGGTGACGATTTCTCCTCATCCATGATGGGTTTGTGTTGTGTACCATGTCCGTCACTCTATCAATTCAGCGAAATATTGACCGAAAATGACAAAAACAGGATCCATTTTTAGACTGGGCTGCCGAGTCAGTGACCCGATTAAGATTAATTTGGTTTTGGGTGTTTCGGATGTTATTTTTCGGGTTTCTATTAATGTTTTTGACTGGTGTCATCGGGCACAGGCTTGGCCATTTGGAATGCCTTACAACTGTCTCCCTTAAATACAACACGTGTAATAGATTTAACATTGAAATTGAAGATGAAAATAAACGCACATGATTCACATTCAGTCTACATATCACACGTACTAAGAGAAGATGGAAGTAAAGGTTTAGTGACATACTGTGATTTGCATAAAAGGGTGTAATTGACTTTTTCCATATGTTGGGGTAATGGGGTAACTAATATTTTCTACACGTGCTGTCATTAATATGGAAGATATTTGAGACTTTTATATGAAATATATCAATTGTCACATTAAATTATTATCATATCTTAATAAGAATATTTGAAAATATAATAAGAAATATATCCATTGTCATATTAAATTATCATCCTATCTTAATATGAATATTTGAAAATGTAATATAAAATATATTAATTGTCACATCAAACTACCATATGATGTAAATTAAAGAAAACTTTTATGTCAAGTGTTTCTACTGTTTTCAACTTTATATCAAGATAAAATTACATACTCAAACCTAGTTAAAATTATATTAAATAGTTCTCAAAACCTTAATATTTATTATTGTTAATGATTTTTATCTCTTTCAGTTATATCCCGTTATAATTATAATTATGTGGTGGCTTTAAATTGACAATTTATAAAATAGTGAAGAGTTAAGGTATAATTGATAAACTGATCAATACTAATATTATGAAAGATGCGTTATTATCAATCATATTATTTTATAGTTTTCTTTTTTTTTTAATTTATAAATTTTGTTTTTTAGATTAGCTCGATCCAAATGATAAAATTGGGTTAACAGATTAACTCAATTAAAACTATAAATATAGTAGATTAGCTTGATTAAAATGATAAATTAAGTTAAAACGTGTTATTTGTTTTTTATGCAAATTAAAGCACATAAGCATAGGCGGAAATAAGGATGATATAGTAACTGTTTTGAAGACTTTGTTTTACATTTGTTTACTATATCCTCTTCATAATATTTTATGTATGTTATCGGCATAATTTGGCTTTGTATAAGATATAAATTTTGTTTCATTATTATGGGTTGGGGACTTAAAGGTTTAGGGTTTGCGATATATAATTTAAAGTTTATGGATTATGATTTAGATTTCATAGTTTAAAGATAACTTGGTGGTTTACGATTTAGAGTTAAAAGTTCTTGGTTCTCAATTACGGGTTTATGGTTCACATTTTAAGGTTTAGAGATTATAGTTTATGGTTTATGATTTAGTGTTTAAGGTTTTAAGTTTTAGAGTAGGGTTGAACTCGAACCGAGCTCGATCTACTCACCAAAATTTTCAATTAAAAATTTTGATACAAAATTTGTTTTAATAATGAAAAATGAGCTGAACTAAATTCAAACAGAGTTCGAACTTGACTTTCACGAGCTCGAACTCGAGCTCAACTATATATAAACCAAATTGAGCTCAAGCTCTATTCGAATCCAACCTTATTTTAGAGTTAACACTTTAGAGTTTAATATTAAGATTTATGATTTATGCTAGAAAGCGTTGAAAGTTTCAGTTTGGGTTTGGTTATAGGGAGAATGATTATTCTTCATCTTTTTTTTTTTCATATGATACTTTTCCACTCTTAATTTTGAAAGTAACATTTTATCACCTTCTACCAAAATTCAAATGTCAGTTTAGCGATCAAAATATGTTTTTATCTTTTATAAAATACATAAATATTATAAGGTCAATATAACTCACATCTTTGAAATTAAAAAAAAAAATTATATTTTCCTCTACTAACTTAAATATTTATTATTTAATTATTTATTTTTATTTAAAAAAAAAAACCTAACTTTAACTCCAGCCAATTTCAAATTTATAAAGTATGGTTGAAATTATAATAAAAATGTGTGATTTCAAATCTCAATATCAAATCATATTAAAATGATGTAATTTTCTTAAAATTATATTAAAATAATATAACTTCAATCAAAATTTATTATTTGGTTTGTTTATCATTATTTTTAATGACCTTCATTACTATTGACCGTCTAAATTATTTAAATTTATTGTTTTATAATTATTAATCATAAAAAAGAAAAATATATTTAATAAAATTTTGGCTGTAAAGTGTTATTTAACTTTTGTAAACGTTGAAAGCTTTTTTTTAATTATTTATAGCGTGTCATTCTATCCAAGAATGAATTTCACTATGCAACGTGTCGTTAAGGTCATGACGTGGGAACATGTCATTGGGACAAAAGACGTGGAAAATAATGGTTTCTTCCTAACAATTGATTGTAACCAGAGAGCATGCTCTGTTTTAGATTCTGTTGAAAAATGAAAAAGGAAAACAAGGCATCTAACCAAAAGCTGAGACAAAGAGAAGGGACAGATGCCAACTTTTTCTTTCATAAATACCATCAATCAAGAGTACAAGAAAGTTGGCATCAATTTATAACATTGCTGCCTGTGTTTTAAGTTTTTTGAGAAAATCAACGGGTACTCTGAGTAACAGAGACAGTCGTCTCGTAATTTAGTATTTACCATTACTTTCTCTCAGTGGCCTTCTGTCCATGGCGGTGGATGGACAGGAGACTATTGAGAGAAAGAAATACCAACTTGAGGCAAGGTGTGACTTGTAATTTTACAAACTTGAACCCAATTAAATTAAATTATTACCGACTCCTCTGTTAACACTTATAAACCCATCCTAAAAAATTTCTAAGTGGGTCTACATGCATTTGATCTTTGCTTACTCTTTAAGGAGCCACCCAGTACACAGATCAGAACAGAAGTCTGAACTCGGTGCATACTGCATATTAAAAAAAACACAAAAGGGCGCCGTTATCACAATTGATTAATCTAAATATCCAAAGCAAGAGTTGATCGGTCTTTTTCAACAAACGCACGGGATGACGACCGAGCAATTAATATAAATAAAAGTCAAGTTGGTATTTCTAATTGTCGACTTAAAAACCCAAGTTCCTTCTCTCTGCGTCACTGCTTGTGTTTTTCTATTTCATTTTCGATCATGCAGATATGCTCACGACTTGACTTAATAATGTGTACGGTGTTCCAATTTTTCTAGTCAACCAAACTTAACCAAGTACAATTTGATTTTTAAGAGTCATCTGCCTGCCTTGACAATTTGGGCTACGAAAATACTTATCAAATGCTTCAAAAATATAAAACTACAGTAAACAAAATTGCGCTGATGAATAGAATTTGTTCAAATTTTCAGAACATGCTTTTAAAATTCTTGCATTCCCATCAGGAACCTTTGAATCAAAAAGTGGGTAGGTAGAGCTGATCAAGCAGCTTCTAGGAAAGGTTGATAAGCGTGTTGTGTGACTATGTCATCCTCATTAAGTCATATCGACATAGGATTTAAAATTATTCCAAGTTACTTATTTATTACAAGTAGACAAAATATGTTGACCCCTCTAATTCCCTTTCCGCACGCAGCATTGGATTATCTTGAATTCGGGCTAGTTTAATATTATTTAATCCAGATAAGAATAGTATTATTAATTGCGATGTAAGATCAAGGAAGGTGTGATGTTGCCAATCTAGAATGACAAGAAGGGCGTGTGAAAATAAGAAGCTCACACTCAACTTACTTTAGATTTGGATATATATGAACCGCGTATATTTTTACTCGCAAGGCGCCGGTCCAGCTGAGTTGAGTACTTGCGGCGCACGTTTTCTTGTCTTCTGGCTCTTCCACTCTCTTGCTGTTTTACTTTTATTTCAGATCTTTCTTACTTGCTTTCATACTTAACTTCTGTTATTCCTCCACGCGCTCTCCGCTACCTTGTAGTCTTAACCTCTACCTACATTCCTGTTTGGTACAACCAATATCTATCAACCAACCCACTTTTCTTCTGCCCTGAATTTATGTTCAATTGGTCCACTGCTTGTTGTATGAACTGTTTAAATTAAGAATTCGTGAAGTATATATTAATATTTAAAATAATTAATCATCATAAAATTTTATTAATTGAATAATTAGATATGTCTTGTCATCTAATTTTTTTGATAAATAAATTTTAAAAATGTGTTTGATTGGGTATTTAATAAGAGTGGTTTTATTGAATTTTTAGAAAGTCTAGATACAATGTTTCTTATTAAAAAAAAAAGAAATGTAATTCTTAAACTAAATTAGGAAGAGTTTAGTCTATTCAAACTATAGAATAGTGCCCCACCTTCAAAACAAGTGTACAAAAATTGGATTCTTTTACCAAACAAAGTCTATCAAATATTCTCCTGATACTTCTAGCGCGTACGATCACGCGCTATCAGTGCAATTCGAATAGCGTAGAAATCTAGAATCATCAATGCTGAAGGAAGACTGCCGGCTTCTAACGACTATTCCTAAAATTAGATCATCACATACGCGGACACGCTAACTAACGTGGCACACCCGGCGCCCGTACTTTCTTATCCTTTCACTTGCGTGATATTTACACAAGAGCCATCAACTCTACTTTCTTAATCCCCAAGCATCAAGGGCATATCTGTCATTTAGTCAACGACAGATACAAGTCGTACTTGCTAACTTAAACCTATAAATGTAACTCCACAGGTGTCAGACAATTCCATTCAACAACAAGCAAAACAAACTCACAAGTAAAGCAAATCTCTTAGTTACAGAAGTTCAAATTCACATCATGAAGAGAGGCATTGCAGAAGTTGAATACGAAGTTGGAACCATGGACATGGCCAAGTGTTTGATGCTGCTCTCTAAAGTTGGCGAAGCCGATTCAGGAAACCGTGTGTTTACATGCAAAACGTGCAACAGAGAATTCTCGTCGTTTCAGGCGTTGGGCGGGCACAGAGCCAGCCACAAGAAGCCGAAATTGATGGGAGGAGAGTTGTTTGATAACACGCAGATGCCTGCTTCTCCTAAGAAGCCTAAAGCACACCAGTGTTCTATCTGTGGGCTTGAGTTTCCTATTGGCCAAGCTCTCGGTGGTCACATGAGGAGACACAGGGCTGCTTTGACTGGTGATGCGTTGGTTACTCGGCCTCTTTTGCCGGTTCCAGTTCTGAAGAAATCGAATAGTAACAAGAGAGTTGTCTGCCTGGATTTGAACTTGACGCCGTTCGAGAATGATTTGAAGTTATGGGTGGCTTAAGATTGGCTGATTATTAATGGATTTAGTCTTAGATCATAGGTCTTAATTCCTCTTCTTTGTATTTACCAACTTGTTGGAATTTTGTGCCAGAATTTATTCATTTGTTCTTATGAACAGTCACATACACATATATATATATATATATATTTTTTCATTTTTTGTATATGATTCAGAGATACATGTGACTCGATTTGAATAACTTTTTTCAATCTAAAAAAGTTTGTTTGATTTTCTTGGATTCAAAATCATATGCCCTCCTTGATTAATTTGCGGTTTCTCATGGCTTCGAACTTCAGACTATATTATGCATCTCGATTTCTCAATATCAACCTTGATTGCCGGAGGGAGAAGATATATTATAATTTAAAATTTATTTGGTCTGAAGCAATTTTACACAATATTACATATTCTAAAGTAATTTTGCTTAATTTCTTGTCCCTCTTATCAGTGTATTGTAAATAAATAAATAAATAAATAAAAATACCGAATGACTATGTTCCACCGAAACTTTGATGAAAGGATAATTTTGTGCCTTTGAAATTTGAAAAAGTCCATTCCACAATCTCAATTGAAAAATCGTCCTCCTCCCAACAGTATCGCTCCGAAAATGGCTTTAAAACCTTTTGATAGATATTAATAGGATGATTGTGATCTTTAACCTCCCTTGTTTGTGAATTCCTTATCATGCCTCGCCTTCAAAGGTTAGTCATCGTTGGCTCGTTGGCTTTCTTTCTAATATTATAGGTTATCCAAAATGTAATCTTTATAATGTTAAGCTGCATACAGTACTATAATATATTAGTGCATAAAAAATTCAGTTGCTTCTAAGTAGAAACATCTTACCCAATTCAAGGTTTATAAGGTTGAACTATTTTGTGTTGCTAAATAAACAAATGATCAGGAAGAACCTATACTATTGTAGCATATCAAATGAAGGATGGTTGTCATTCAAGTGCATAGCCTCTAAACATTAAATGAACGGTGAGATTTGTCAACTCTCTTTTTCTGTGTTTTCGGATAATCAAGAAATGAGAAAAAAGAAAAATATATATTTAAAAAAATAAAATAATAATTATAAAAAGTTTTGTTTATATTATTAGAGGTATATTAGATATTAACACTATTATACATATATTGTAAAGTAATAAAAATACTTAAAATTAATGTCTAACTTGATCTCACGGATTAATAAAATAAATAAAATATTAAAACTTTTAAGAAAAAATTGAGTTTAAGTCTTTTATATTTTTAAAATTTTAACTTATTTGATATAATAGTTATAAATTTAATCATTATATTTTAAAATTTATTTATTTGACCAAACTATACTAAATTTCTTGATTGTAAAAGAAAAAAATGTTTAATTTGACAAAATGTGAGAAAATAATTTTTTTTTAAATTTAAAAGGAAAAAAAATCATTTTACAAAAATTGAGTGAGAGAGAGTCATCCGGCCTCCAAGATATAAAATAAAATTTAAAACAAAGGCCTTTTCATTAAAAAGTATCCAATCAAAACCTCAAGCAGAGTCAGGTAAGCTCCAGCCCAGCGTAGCCTATGGTAAATTAAAAAGATACATCTTATAGGCGTTTAATTTAGGTAATGTTTTATTATCAAAATAGAAAGATTACCTTGAAGATAGATTACTTAAAAGATTATTGGGTATAAATAATTATTATATTTGATAAAATTTAATAGATATAAATAATTATTGTGTTTGATTAAAGATAATAAAAGATTACTAATAAATTATTTTACTTAAATACCCTTGAATATAATTATTTTTAAATATTTTTTATATTATTTATCATATTAATTAAAAATAAATTAATTTTATCTCAAAAAATTAATAAATATTAATATAATTATAATAAAATTAAGATTACTTTGGTAATTTTTAAATATCACACATATTACCTATCATATTTGTATAAGTAATAGAAGATTATTGTAATATTTTATTACTGATAAACTAAATAAAAAAATAAAAGATAGGTTAGCAATGTAATCTTTAATACCCATAATCAAACGCCCCTTAACGGCAATCCATTGTTTCTCTGGGCTGAGTGGGACGTAAAACTCAAAAACTTTTTTAATAATTTGAATTACAAAAATAATGTTTTGTTCAGGGTCAAACTTAATTGCCTTCATCAACATCAAAACTAATTTTGTCCGTCGATATCCCGCCACGTCTATTACTATACCGTAAAGACCAAAAAGTCCTCTTACAAGGTTGATTCAACAAATCAACGGCGTGTATTCTTCATTCACTATACACGTGTACGACAAAGATGACACGCAACCTTGACTTACCGATCATGCAGATGTATTCTATGTTTATATTCCTCGCACATGCCACAATAACCGTGTTTAATTTAATTATCGTCGCTGGTGTCGCTTCTCCGGGAAATTCGCGGGTGCCGCTTACGATCATCTGTACGACCAGGTTTCCGGTGATCGTCGAAGGTACGGATACACAGTCGAGCAATTGTTTTTACACATTTATTGAATTGCATGTAAAATTCTTACAATCAAAACACTATTCTAAGAAATGAAAGGTCGTTGTGGAATTTTTTTGTGTTTACATGAGCTTAGTGTGTTGTTACCTTGTTACTTAATTATCTATTTTGTAATTGTCTCTGTGTTTGTTGTTGTTTGTTTTTTGAGAAAGAGTGTGATGGATTATGTTAGTAGGCTAACACGACTGTCGTTTGTGTGTTTAGAGGTTGCTTGGGATTTTGAATGAAAAACAGTGGAAAGTGGAAAGTTGAGTGTACGGGTTGAAGACGAAAATGGTACGTTCTAGATCCCTTTTTGAAGCTTCTTACAGTGATTTTATAGTATTAACTATATGTACTTCTATAATTCTAACTTATATTTTAAATATAATAATAAGAAAATTAGTTCATTGATATATTATGGAATGTGATTGTGAAAAGGGAAAACTTCAGTGTTTTAGTGAACATGGGAAGGTGAAACTATGGAGTGTGTCTTGACTGTGTTTGGATAATAGTCTCTGCTTGAGATACAAATTGTGATTCAATTTTTAGTTCAAGACCTTGGAGCTCTAAACCTAAACCCTAAATCAGTTGTGTTAGAAACTTCAAACACGTCTTTCATTTTTTTCAGTTGAAGCCAGTTGAGTGAGAGTAAAGTTGCAGGGTTTTATTACTTTTGGTATCTCTGAAGAAGATTTTTTTTTTATCCAAGTATTTTAGAAGAGTCTCCTTTATTGTAATTTACAAGTTAAATGATTTCTAGGAGCTGGTAAGTTAGGTTCCCATAGAATGCCAGTCAATGGCAGTACTTGTGAGTATTTAGAAAGGGTTTCTATAGATTTTTTGTTTTGGTAGGTTAAAAGGTTTTCATAGTTTTTACAGAGAAATGCTTATTGTTTGATGCTTGAATATTGCTATTTGGCACTGTGAATGAGTTAGTTCCTAAAAATTGCTAATTGTTAATGAATTTATAGATGCTATAAGTTTACTGAATTTATTAAAGTATCCATTATACCAGTCTAATAGCTTTCTTATTAAACTTTTTGGTTGTTTTGATGTGTAAATGTCAATCCTTATTGCTATTAGTAAAATATGGTTGGAAAATGATATATGTATAAAATAATTGTTTTACTTCATATAAGGGACAAGCTTTAGGGAGTTATTTTATAGTGAATTTGATAATTAAAAAACTGTAAAATTGTTTAAATATTATTGTTTTTAATGATATTGGTGAATATCTGTTTTAAGCTTTGAACATCTATTACAATCAGAAGTCAATTTTGTTTAACAAAAGAGGGAAGAACAATGACTGTCGTGTCACAAGTTGTTGCCTGGATTAAGTTTTTCTTTGTTTTTGGTGAATGAATCAAGTTGGTCAATCCTCTCTGTCTCTTGGCCTATTAAATAAGCAACTTCATAGTGATTGTTTCTAGCAATCTTTTCAGAACAAAGGACTTTGGTTGGCAAAGGGTCCTGGGCATGTAGCTGAGGGAGATGCAGCGTTCGACAATCATTCCAGCATTGATTCAAAGAGGCCTCATCAATGGTTTGTCAGTACTGGTGATGCAGAGCTGTTTCCAAACAAGAAGCAAGCTACACAGGCTCCAAACAACAAATCAAGCGCTGAAATATCTAATGCAAATGTTTCTTACTGGGGAAACACTTCCAGTTTTCAGTCAGTTTCAAACCAACTTGTTGACCGGTTGTTTGGATCTGAATCTTCAAGGTCCATCAGTTTTAGTGAAAGGAACTTATCTCCGGTTGGAACTGATGACATGAGAAGAAAAGTTATCGAAGAACATTTTGGAGAAGATGCATCTGCTGGATTGTCAATGTCTCATGCTATGGAAGATTCTGAAACATTTAGCTATGGTGGATATAGAAAAGTCAAAGTTAATGACGTTAAGGACTCCAACAATGGTATGCATCCTCCAAAGGAACATAGTCTTGATATAGATAGCAATAATGACTTATCTACAGCACATACCTATAACAAGGATAGCCAAAGTAGTTATATGACGATGGGGCAGGCTTACAACAAGGAGGATGACAATGTTACATTGATGGGTCATACCCATTGCAGGGACGATGTACATATAAGATCAACAGGCCCAGGTTATGGCAAGGTTGACAATGGTGCCATATCTTTTTCTGACACCTATCGAAAAGAGGATGCCAATATAATATCTTTTGTTGGATTTGATGATGAACATGATATCATCCCTGTGGGGCAGCCCAATAGTGGCTATGGCCCACTATACTCTTCAGTTCAAACTTCTGAAGCAGTCTCTGGAAAGCAGTTGAATGCATCAAATATGAATGCAGCAGTTGCAGGCGTGCCTCAAGTTACTAAATCAAAACCTGAATCTGTCTCCAAGAATAAACCAGAGTTGAAATGTTCCAGGAAAGAAGCTCCAAACAGCTTCCCTTCAAACGTTAGAAGCTTGATATCAACTGGTATGCTAGATGGGGTCCCTGTGAAGTATGTTTCTTTGTCTCAGGAGGTAAATTCCCTGTTTGTTTGTCTGCTACTCTGAATTTTCATGCTGTCTAGTGAATTATAGTTGTATCTTGGCATCTAACTAGGAGCTTTGTGGAATTATAAAAGGCTCTGGTTATCTTTGTGGCTGTCAATCATGTAATTACTCCAAGGTGAGTCAGTTGAATGTTTCTAAATTTGCCTGTTAATTTTTTGATGCCTAACAACTAGGATTTATGTTGTTGTGAAGGTGCTAAATGCTTATGAATTTGAGCGCCATGCTGGTTGCAAAACAAAGCATCCGAACAATCACATATACTTTGAGAATGGAAAAACTATTTATCAAATAGTACAAGAATTAAGGAGCACTCCTGAGAGCTTGTTATTTGATACAATTCAAACTGTTTTTGGTGCACCTATTAATCAGAAATCTTTTCGCGTTTGGAAAGGTATGTGTTCTTGTTTTGATTTAAATAGTTGTCCTCATGCATTTGTATTTCCCTTACATACCATGTCTAGGGATTTTTGGTTTGGTGTGGAACGTGGTCTTTGCCTGCTTTGTATCTTCTAATATTTTCCCTTCCCCCTCTTCACAGAGTCATTTCAAGCAGCGACTCGGGAGCTTCAGCGAATTTATGGAAAGGAAGAACTAAACCTGTAGTATGTGTATCTGGCATTTGGAAAGATGTAAGATAGAATAATCTCTTTGTGCATAGTAACCAGTGTTTGGGTGGTAATTATTCTAATGATGAGCCAACTGAAGGTTTTTATTAGATTGGCGCACAATGGTTTAGGACTTATAATTCTGCCTCTCGGTTCACGGAGACAAGTTATTTTGATACAGGTGTGTAGTTAAGAATACTAGAGGAGAGCTCGTGTGATTTAGTTCGGAGATTTAGACCTTATGTGGACTCACTGTGTCACATTTCGGTGTCATGGAAATTATCGTGGCACCCCTTCAATGTAACAATCCTTGGTTCGCTCTAGTGTCACATATTGTTTTATATACTTATAATGTGACATTACTCTTAATTTTAGCACTTTTTCATGGTGATAACTATAACATTGTCTTTCTGTTTCATTGGTTACTGGATTCTCTTAAAAAAGGGCAAATTTAGCAGTCAATGGTGGCTTCCTCTCGCAGCTTCGAAAAATCAAACATTGTTTCGGGGCAATTGCGCCATGACAAGGAAAACCAGAAATTTTTTTCTTCTAAAATTACAGAGACTAGCAGTATAAACATACATCATGACACGGTTAAGTGGGCGGAAAACAAAAATTGTCAGTCAGAAGATACAAAGAACTGTTGCCATCAAACGAAATTCTAGATAATCAGAAACTACATTTCACACGCTAAAGAAAGGTTTGAAAGAATGTCAAGAAGCAAACTACAAGCGCACCCATCATATTGTCAATCACATTAGTTCTGTTGCTTTCCCTTCACAATTTTCCTTCTCCATGTGTCACAACATTACTTGCCTCCGCTCAGAAACAAATTGAGCTTCTTAAGAACCACAGCAGGCCGATTTTTGGGGAGCTTCACCAGCCCCGGCAGCCACTTGTTGATTAATCTTGATTGTCGCAGGCTGCAAACAAGACGGAACGCTTCAAGTATACTGAAACAATGTTTAATTTCTAAAACTGACAATTGAATTTCTTTTTCATCTCTTTTAATAAAATTCAGCCTCAGGCTCATATACCTCTGCCTTCGAATCAGTATTGGCAAGCCTCTGTTTTATATCCCTTGCTATTGAAAAGAAAACTTCCTCAACATTTAGATTTGTCTTTGCACTCTGCATTATTGAATGTTTGTCAGATCAACCATCATCCACCCAATTTGCATCAACAATCACAAGTGACACTTACAGTTTCAAAAAATTTGATACCATACTCATCAGCAAGTGCTTGGCCCTTAGAGGTAGGCACTGCCTGAAAACATATAGAATGCACAAAGTACCATCAGAACATTGAAAAGCAAATGCATGAGCGGGTACTCTCATCCAAAGAAAAAACAAAATAACGCACAAGGAAGAGTATATTTTTTCTATAAGATATAGACGCCAAAAAAAAAAGGCACCCTTATTTTCTTTATAAATACACAGAAGAGGTCCACGTCCTTCTTGTGCATAGATGCACATATCACAAACTCAGTAACTATACAGCAATGGAAAGATTTAACAAGAACATTTGCAAACTACCATACCCTTTTGCTCTCATCCATGTCTGCCTTGTTCCCTACCAAAATCTTGTTAACATTATCTGAAGCATGTTGTTCGATGTTGCGAATCCAGTTCCTAATGTCTGAAAATGATAAGAAGCCAAGTTGTATAAGAAAATTTAAAATAAACAAATGTATTCATCTATAAAGGAAATTGTAGGTAAATTCACTACATTCTGAACCATCCAACTTAATGAAATAGAGGGACCATTAAAACACACAAATGTTATGCAAAAAGAAATAAGTGTGAACATTGGAAGGGACAATCGTTCAATATGTGCGGTGATCCAAACTATTAACTAATATAAGTAGGAGAGTGAAGATTACTATTGAAAGATGATTCATCTGTCACATCATAGACCAGCAGAATTCCCATAGCTCCACGGTAGTAAGCTGTAAAAAGAAATAAGACAATAGAGTTACTAAAGCAAAATTCAAATAAAACATCTACAGCCCTAAAAAGTATTGATAATCAATATCAACCACACAAAGAAACATTGGATCAGAGATTTGACAAGGACTAGAAGAATCAGCTTAACAGACTCTACAAGAACCAGTATCTATATTACTAGGAATAAAGCCCAACTTGCAATATTGTCCAGCCAAGTTATGCTTAGTTTGATCTCCAGTTCCAACTTGCACTTACGAAGCCATGTACCATTTCGACAGACCTACAAGAGCTATTTTAATGGGGAATTATTCCACAAACCAGATTTCTGTCCTGGGTTATAGTATTTATGTGACCATATCCACCTTCCAAAAAGCTCTAGACTACCCTCTTACCCCACACATGGAAGATTTTTATTCTATTGCAATTGGTACATCTATTTCATAAAAAAAAAAAAAAAAAAAACATTTTTCAATGTTTCTACCATGTTTAAGAAAAACATAAATTTCAATAGGCTTATGAAACCAATAGAGTTCAGTTTGGATGTGTCCAAGGTAGATAATACAAATGTCAAAAGAGCCACGATTTTAGTTTTCTTTATTTCATTCAGGTAACCATTGATAAGCTGGGCGACTTCCATACATCTAGACCCACCAGTAAAATTGAAATGAATGAAAGCATAAAAACAAGAAACTTACCAGTTGTAATTGTTCGGAACCGCTCCTGACCAGCTGTATCCCAAATTTGGAGCTTGATCCGTTTTCCATCTAGCTCAATGGTTCTTATCTTAAAATCAATACTGGATGAGCAAGAATGACAGTGTCAAGACAAGAAATTCATAAGAGGCAAAAATCTAGATGCAGCAGTATAACTTCACAGTTCAGAGAATACAAACCCAATGGTGGTGATAAAACTGGTGGTGAATGAACCATCTGAGAATCGCAAAAGAAGGCAACTCTTACCCACACCTGCCAAGGTAATAACAATATGAAGATAAAAAGAAAAAAATTAAATAAGGTTAAATGCAAAATTTTCAGAAGAAAACATAAGCTTCAAACAAAAATCAGATGAGACTTCTAGTCTGACATCTCACAATTTAATTATGAAGTTTAGAAATAAATAATGAAACAAATTAAACTAAAGAAATAAAGAAGAAATGCCTCAAAGGTTCCAGAAGCTAGCCATTAAACCAAAAGGAAAATCAGAAACATATCACTAAACAACCAACTTGCTCTGATGTATAACTTCCACATAAGATGATTGTCCCGAACATAAACTAATGAGAATCGATCTAACATTATCAGAATTTTAAAAGACTGTTTAGGCTCACAATTTGACAATCAACTTTAACAGAAACATCTTACTCAATTGTGGAGAGCCAAAAACTAAATGAGTTGTTCTCATAATATGACGAACATAAGACTACACCTACTGATATGAATACCAGGTTTTATGCAAACCTCTGGATAAAGATGAACAGAAATTGATAAAATAACACAACCTTATACAAGGCTGTTCTCGCCCAGGATGATATTCTTTGAGTATTATGGAATGATCTGTAAATGCTTATAACAAATATGTTTGACTCAAAGGGAAAAGAAGAGAGCAGCCCATCCAGTAACACCCTAGCCATACCAAAGGCCAAAGTGATCCAAACAAATAAATTTGAAGCTTAAAACAAATAGTCATCTAAAATATTATTTATCTCTGTTCCCTGAATCTGAATTCCCGCAATCAACAAGTACACTGTAAAATCAATTACATAATTAGTATAATTACCTCACTGTTATAATTACTAATAAATTAGTTCAAAGTTCAAAAGCCAAGTTCTAGTGAAACACACTAGAAAAGGTTTATAGGTTCAAAAAATGAACAAAAATATTACATTATTTCGTGAGGAAGCAAGCACTGTATTAAGCCAAAACTGTAAAGCAACTTGAAATGACATTACTTTGATCAAATTAAGACGTAGGAGATCAACTTCACGTTTTCAACTAATTACGGCCAAACAGCTTCTTAGAATATAAAAAGCAACCAAAAAATAATAATTAAAATCCTCTTCCAAATACAAATGCAAACTAAAAAACAGCAGTGAAAGTAAATCAAAAAACGTGATCAGATCTTAGTCAATTCAGAGAAAGGAAAACCGAAACGAGTTTTAAACTCACAATGCAATCTAGGCAAAATTTAATCCACTTGATTCCCGAGAAAACCAAGGGAAATTGAAAAAGGAAAAAAAATGACGCACCGCTATCACCAATCAATAGAAGCTTAATGAGATAATCGTAGTCAGCTCTAGCCCTCGCAGGTGGAGCAGCCATCTATAACAAAAATCAACCAAAAAAATTTACACCTCCTGCACATCAACACGAAAACGACAAATCAAAACGCGGAAAACGACACAACATATCAATATTCAGTCATGCAAAAGAAAATTTACGAAAAATAAAATAAAAATTACCAGATCAGAAAAAAGAAAGTTTAGAGAGACGGAGAGGTTTGGTTGGTTGAATTTGAATGGAAATGAGATTTAAGTCTGTGATAGGTTCACCAGCAGCTACAGGGTAAAAACACAAATTAAACCTCTCCGAGTAAGGTGGGTTGGGTGGCTGTAATGCGCCCCTTTTTTAACGGCTTTTTAGGTGCCCCTTGCGCACGCTAGCAATAGAGAGAGAGAGAGAGAAAAGAAAGGAGGCTGAGGAACTTTGAACAACTAGAATGTAACATCTTTTATAAAGCTTTCACTGGGGTGCGAGTCAGTTTGAGATCAGATTTTGACCTCCTGCTTTTTTGAGAGAAGACGAAATATATTGCAATCTGGTGTGGTGCTTAAATAAATAATGGCGAATGAATTGGTGGTGGACCAGTTCCAGTTCACATATCATTTTGCCTTACTTTCTAAGGTAACTACAGCTGTGTATTTTTGTATTATTCATGTTAAATAAAGAATGTTTCAATACTAGAAACCCTTTTTTACTTGTTTTTCCTTCTACTTTATTGATTGCCGAAACACCAGACATAGTCCGGACGAATATTTTGAGGGATCAAACCGATTATATCGTAAAACTTTGAATTTATTTTATATATATTTTTGACATGACATCATTCTGTATCTGCTTCTTTTTATCCCATCATTCAAATTTACTCTCTTCCTAAAAGCACTTACACCTCTGCAACTACCCATTTACAGGGAATATAATTATCACTTTCTTACCAAATTATAGAAGAAAATATCATTAAGACCTTAATTGGAACTTTAATCATAAACAAACTTCATTTAATAAGCTTTAGGGGCTACAGAGACACTTAAGATTATTTTTTTCTTTATATATTGATTCGATTAAATTAAAAAAGCTTTGCAATTGAAAACAATTAGTCTCTAGCTGGAATATTATCTGTTTTTTGGGCGCGGGGGCCCTGAGAATCTGCATTATTAACATTTCATCATTCATCTTTAATTCTCTACCAGACACTAACTTTTCTTTGTATGCTTTCTAGCAAACTCTTCAACCATCAGGACTGAAAAAAGATATTATAGTGGAAGAAAACAGAATGTCTTCAACTTTCATGTATCTAGAAATTATTTATTTGCATGGGAAAAAAAGCTAACCATAGAACGAGATTCATTTTGCATCGTATCTCAGGGATTCCTTGGTTTGGGCCGAAGAAGCAATGTCTCTTGATCATTATCAAACTAACAACAATTTGTTTTTGTTTACGAGGATCTTACCAAAACGCCCTCTACTTGTAACAAATCATGAACTAGATCAAAATCATTCTCAACGAGTTGAGAAAAAGTAATTTTGTTTTTTTCATCGAATCCAGGTAAAGACCAAAGGTATTGAGTGACCGATCCGGTAGAATAACTCCAAAGACTTGAGTACTAAACCAATATTAGGCTTTACCTATTACAGTCCAAAATACAGTGACATGGCAAAATATGACAGCAATTGCCAGAAGTGCAAGATGGTTAGGCTTCCTACTTTACATGTATCCCACTCTTTCACCATTTTAATCATAAAAATAACAAAAGTTGATGGGAAAAGAATGGGCCATCGACTTAATGCTTCAAGCATATGCTTAGAAGATCCTCTTCCCACAAACTTAATTCCCTTCCTTTAAACCTCAGTAATCTCTCTCTCTCATTCTCTTTAACCAAATCATCTCCATGCTTCATCTTCCTCTTCAACTGCAAACCTAAGTATCTCATGCGATGTCTCTGATGGCATCCTTCACTTCTCATGCCGATGATGAGGAGACTGGTGATGATGATCATCACATGGATATTAATCTGGCTGTTTGAAGTAGTTTTTTCTGAGATGGGCAACTATCTACCCTTTGGCAGTACGTATATATCTACAGTATGAAAAAAATGCTTTATATGCTGGAGCATACTAAATTGCAATGCACACCAGTTCAAGCTACTTCTGTAGAAAATCAATGAAGTTTTTAGTTTTGATAATGTTTAAGTTATGAATATATATACTGG